>NC_041387.1:191483313-191565410 GCF_002162155.2 Triticum dicoccoides | reverse complement strand
ACACACACTACACACACACACACACTACACACATTAGTTTGTTTGTTATAAATTTTTCTGTTTTTTAGTTATAGAAATGTTAGAAATTATTCTGTTTTTTAGTTATATAAATATTAGAAATGTTAGTTTTATAGAAATGTTATAAATGTTTTCTGTTTTTTAGTTATAGAAATATTAGCAATTTTTCTGTTTTTTAGTTATATAAATATTAGAATTGTTATAGAAATGTTAGTTATATAATCATGAAATTTTAGAAATAGTTTTAGTTAGATGAATTAGATTAATGTCAAATTGTTAGAATTTGCATAAAATTTAGAATTTTAGTTATCACAATCCAATCATTTAAAAAATGTTACTTTTTGCGGGCATATAGTATTTGTTCTCGACGATATGCCCGGCCCGCATCCTCGCCGTCGACCCGTTCGCGACGATGTCATGCTTCAGGGGACCCATGTCCGGGACTGGGCTCCGCCGGGCTGGCACTTGGAGGTGCTACCTGGAGGGGCGCGCCGCTTGGTGAGGAACCCGACCTCGGGTCCCGTCGTCGACCCTGATCTTCTTTGGTGGCGTTCGCGTGGGCCACATTCAGTGCAGAGGCAGCCGGCCCCGCCGGAGGTGGTGCGTCGCCGTGTCAGGGAGGAAGATGAGCACGTCCATCGCTACATGGCTGCTATGGACAACGTCAGGTTCTCCACTACTTGGCGGGTTCTTTGGGCAGATGACCGGAGATATGATCCTGTGATGGTTCCTTCTCTTTGGGTGTGCACCGCCCGCGCCCCAGGAACCGCGAGTGACGCCCTAGATTCTTCTGTAGTACTCTATCTTTATTAGGTACTTAGCCAGTGATGTATTCGATATATAGTATTCGAGACGATGTATTTGAGATTATATATATATTAAGACAATGATGTATTCGAGATTATATATTCGAGAGGATGTATTCGAGATTCAAATTTTCCTTATTGATTAATTGCATCCATGCATTGTAATTTGAATACTAAATTGTTTTATATTTCTTTTGTATTATTAGTAAAGTAAAAGCTATGGCAGACAATACCGGCAGAGAGAGAGAAGAGGAATTGTTCGACATCATACGCAGCCCTCACAGGCTAGATGATCTGAATGAAGCAGATGATGGCTCCCAATATCTTAACAATACAGGAGAGGGTGTGGTGTACTAGAATAGGGATACCCTAGTACCCCGAACTTGTGCATGGGCAGTTGCAGCACCCCGCGGCAAGGCTTGCCGGGCGAATGCCAAGATCCTCCGTGGTTCCCTTGGAGCCATTCAAGAACAAAGTATTTAAGCTCAGGAGACAAGGCTCCGGCAAGAGGAGCTTGCCGGGAAGGCCAACCAAGGCACTCCAAGGAACTTGCCGCGACGCGCCACGCACTCCGGCAAGGCAACAAGGCCCCGGCAAGAGGAGCTTGTCGGGAAGACCAACCAAGGTACCTCGAGGCCCGGTGAGCGACAAGCTTCCGGACCCGACAAGATAACAGTAGCGGCAAGGCGGTTGCCGCGGCAAGCGGCCACTCTGTGCCCACGCTCCAGCGCATCCACCAACGTGTCGCTCTGGGGGCCTCTCCAGGCGCACGTGGCGGGAGGCTGTGCAGCCAGCGGTGCGCAGTGGCATGCGAAGCTGACAAGATCGGCATCGTGGCGAACGGTGGCGCCCCTAACGGTCCTTTTCTGCACTGTTTGGGCGACTCAGACGGGCATTTAATGCCCTTGTCCCCTGCCGTCAAGGTTAGGTAGGGTGCACTGTACAAGTAACTGTACCAACCACCTCACTTTTTACATTTGTACCCTTCTCTGCGTTGCCACCTGTCGGTGACCCCTTTAGCGTATAAAAGGAGGCCCATGCGCAACGTAGAGGAGGTTCGACTAGTTCGGAACCCAGAAAAACACTACGCTCTCTCTGTGGAGCAAGAACACAAGATAATCAAACAAGCAGCAGTAGGAGTGTTATCTCTCCGGAGAGCTCCGAAGCTGGGTAAACTGCTCGGGTGCTTCGCCTCGATCTGCTCTTCGTGTTATCTCCGCCCCCCGCCGAACCGAAAAGGGGCTCGGTCCGCCGGCCCGATAGGTGTTCGTGGATCAGTTTCCCCGACATCTTTGGAGCGCCAGGTAGGGGGCGTCGAGATTGTGTGAACCTGATCCGGCGTTCACACGAGCTAGATCTTCATTCCCTTCATCAACATGCCACCGAAGAAGAAGACTTCGGCGGCAGCCGCTCCGTGCACGTCACTTCCGCCACCGTTGGAGCAAACGGGTGGTGGAATGGACGCCGGTGGAAGAATGGACGTCGACGAGGAAGCTTATGATGCTGCCAGGTCCAAAGACAAGGCTGCACAAACCTCGGCGACTGTACATGTTCCGCGCCAATCTTAGGAGGCGCAAGACCAACAGCGTCATGACACTCGCAGTGCCATACGCATGATAGGCCAAGACCAAGCTGGTGGATCTCGGGGCGCTCAAGACCAGCATGCGCGCCAGCGTGCTGGCACGAGCGGGGCACGGTGGCCTGGACGGGATACTGCTCCTTCTAACATAGTTAGAAGTCCGAGCACGTCCCGCTCCTCGTGCCGTCCGCCACTGCCACCCACCACTCCAGCAGAAGCTTTGGCGCGAGCTCAACTGCTCCTAGATTACCCTCCGACGTCGGACAAGATCGACGAATGGAGGGCCACCATTCAGAGTCTCATCGGCTACGCCAACGGCGACACTCCACGGCGGCCGAGCGCGTCGCCGCCGCGGCAGGGTTGCCGGGTGCGAGCCGGTGGCGACGAGACGGGTGGAGGTGCAACTACCATGCAATCACCACCCCGAAGGCCAAGATCGCCGACTCGCCGGATCCACCTCGACAGCGACTCCACCGCATCGTCGGATCCACGAGCTCGTCGCGATCAGCGCCAAGTTCTTCAGGATCGACAACAAGAAGACGCTCGAACTCGCATTGAGCGCTGAAGAGAAGCGCGACGTCAATCCGACAAGCGCGCTGGGCCCTCTATTGACATGCATGCGCCAGGGGAACCAAGCGATCTGCCGTACGCGGTAGGTTGCCCTGCGTTCACTCGTGAGCTGCGGCAAGTCCAGTGGCCCAGCACGAAGAACTTCAAGCCAGACGTACCGGAGAAGTACGATGGCAAGACGCATCCGTCGGAGTTCCTCAGCATCTACACCATTGCGGTGCAGGCTGCCGGGGGACGGGATGACAAGATCCTTGCCAACTACTTCCTGCTGGTGCTCAAGCCCAACGTCAGATCCTGGCTCATGCACTTGCCGGACAACTCCATATCCTCTTGGGCTGATCTGTGCCATCAGTTTGTCGGCGCCTTCACAGGCGGACACAAGCCTCATGGCCAGGAGAGTGATCTTCATCTGCTCGCCCAGAAGGAAGGAGAGCCCCTGCACAAGTACATTTAGAGATTCAGCAGTGTGCAGCACAACATCCCAGACGTCCACCCTGCTGCGGTGATCAGTGCGTTCCATCAGAACGTGCGAATCCGCAGGATGCGGGAGGAAATGGCGATGTGCAAGATCAGGGACGTCAGTGAGTTATATGCACTGGCCGACAAGTGTGCATGTGCTGAGGAAAGGAGGAGACTCCCCGGAGAGAATGTAGGAGCGGGAGGATCTGACAGTGAAGATGCTGCCCCGGCAAGGAAAAACCGGCGGCGGAACAACAGGAAGAGGAAAGGCAAAGAGGTGCTAGTTGTTGAGCAGTCCCGCAATGGTGGTGGCGCCAAGAAAGCCAAAGCTGGTGACTCCGGCAAGGAGGTTGCCGCGGAGGTGGCGGTCGCCGACAAGCAGGACGGCACCAACAAGCAGTATTGCAAGATCCACCGCACCAAGGGCCATGATCTCCAGAGCTGCAAGAAAGTCGAGCAGCTTGTTGAGCAACAGAAAGCTGAATACGAGCGGCGCGACAAGGAGAAGGCCCAGGAAGGTGCTGGGGGATCCGGCAAGAAACGTCCCGGCCGAGGAAGACGCCGCGGCAAGGCCTAGCAGCGGCAAGGAGACAGACCTCCTCGCAGCCGCGACTAGGATGAAGATGACGACGACGATGAAGACATGGATGATGAGGAGACTGATGAGCAGGAGTTCCAGAAAGCCACAGAGGTCCTATGCGTTGACGGTGGTGCTTCTCTGCATACCTCGCACCGTCAGCTCAAGCAGTGGGTGCGGGAAGTTAATGCAGCAGAACCACCCGTCGAGTCACGCAAGCCTCTGAAATGGTCCAGCACGCCTATCATTTTTGATATTGAGGACCACCCTGATCGCATAACTGCGGTCGGGTGCTTGCCGATGTTGGTTTCACCAACAATCCGCAACCTCAAGGTCACTAAGATGCTAGTTGACGGCGGGGCCGGCTTGAACCTGATCTCCTCCGCGGTGCTCCAGAAACTCCAGATCCCTGACGGCGGGCTCGAAGAGACCGGTACATTTCAAGGAATCAACCCGGGAAGGAGCAAGCCGAAGGGAAAGATCACGTTGCCGGTAACATTTGGCAGCGAGCTGAACTTCAGGACTGAGAGTGTCACGTTTGATGTTGCTGACTTTCCATTACCTTATAATGGAATCCTTGGCCGTCCGGCACTCGCCAAGTTCATGGCAGCCTCTCACTATGCGTACAACGTACTGAAAATGCCAGGCCCGATAAGTGTCATCTCTGTCCCTGGCGACAAGAAGGATGCTCTTATCTGTGCCGACAAGATCTACCGGGAAGCAGCAGCCGCAGCAGAACGCAAGACACTTGCCGCTGAAGCTCCCGGGGGGAAGAAGAAGACCAAGTCCGGCAAGAGCTCTGATGCTCACTCCGGCAAGCGCACCTCTTCGGAGTGCTGCGCTACCGTCGAGGACGCACCATCGAGCTCCACCGGCAAGTGTAAGAAGGCAATAGCAGCTCCACCTGAGACCAAGAGGGTGTCCGCCAAGGAGGACGGCACTGGTGGTACCTTCACCATCAGCGCCACTCTTGACCCCAAATAGGAAAGCGCGCTCGTTGCTTTCCTGCGGGCGAATGTCGACGTGTTTGCGTGGCAACCGTCTGATATCCCCGGTGTTCCCAGGAAAGTAATTGAGCACCACCTTGCCGTCTGTCCTCATGCATGGCCTGTCAAGCAGAAAGTCAGGAAACAGGCAGTGGAGCGCCAAGTATTCATCGCAGAAGAAATCAAGAAGTTGGAAGCAGCAGGCCTTGTCAGAGGAGTGCTCCATCCCACCTGGTTGGCCAATCCTGTTGTCGTGCGCAAAGCTAACGGGAAATGGAGGCTTTGTATTGACTTCACTGATGTTAATAAAGCTTGTCCCAAAGACCCATTTCCCTTGCCGCGCATTGACCAGATTGTTGACTCCACAGCCGGATGTGATTTGCTTTCATTTCTTGATGCATACTCAGGATACCATCAGATCTTCATGGCAGAAGAGGATGAAGAGAAAACCGCATTTATCACCCCGTGTGGCACGTACTGCTTCGTACCGATGCCTTTCGGTTTGAAGAATGCTGGTTCAACATTCGCAAGGGTAGTCCACCACGCTTTTGAGCCGCAGATGCACAGAAATGTGGAAGCCTACATGGATGACATAGTGGTCAAAAGCAAGAACAGGGCGACCCTGATTCAAGATTTAGACGAAACATTTGCAAATCTGCGCAAGATCAACCTCAAGCTTAACCCCAAGAAGTGCGTGTTTGGAGTCCCTTCCGGCAAGCTTCTTGGGTTCTTCGTGTCTCAGCGGAGAATTGAAGCCAATCCCGACAAGATCAAGGCCATTGAGCAGATCGAAGCACCAAAGCGCGTCAAGGATGTACGAAGGCTTACCGGTTGCGTGGATGCTCTCAGCAGGTTTATCTCTAGATCTGCTGAGCGCGCCCTGCCATTTTTCAAAATTTTGAAAAAGGCGGGTCCAATAAAATGGACTCCGGAGGCGGAGGCTGCGCTGCAGGACTTGAAGTGATACCTGTCCTCCACTCTGACACTTGTCGCACCTAAGCCGCAAGAGAAGTTGCTGCTGTATATAGCGGCAACCAATCAAGTGGTTAGTGCTGCGTTAGTGGCAGAGAGGGAGGCGGATGATGAGCCAGCAACCACGGCAGATGCATCCAGCGACAAGCAGGGGGCTTTGCCGACAAGCTCTGGTCCCGACAGAGAGGGATCTGCGCAGGAGCATGATATGATGCAGAAGAGAATGGTGCAGCGTGCGGTTTACTTTGTCAGCTCCCTTCTACAGGGGGCTAGATCAAGGTACTCTGGTGTGCAGAAGTTGCTTTTCGGCCTCCTCATGGCCTCGAGAAAGCTGCGCCATTACTTCCAAGCACATGAGATCACAATCGTCACTCGCTTTCCGCTGAAGAGGATACTGCAAAATCCAGAAGCGACGGGCAGGATTGTCGAGTGGGCGCTGGAACTGTCAAGCTTTGGCCTCAAGTTTGAGAGCACTTCAACTATCCAAAGCAGAGCATTGGCAGAGTTCATAGCAGAATGGACGCCAACGCCAGACGAAGAAATTCCAGAGACGAGCATCCCCGTCAAGGAGGCAAGCAAAGAGTGGCTGATGTACTTTGATGGTGCCTTCTCGCTGCAAGGCACCGGTGCGGGCGTGCTGCTTGTCGCGCCCACCGGAGAGCACCTCAAGTATGTAGTCCAGATGCACTTTCCCAAGGAGCAAGCAACCAACAATACTGCAGAGTATGAAGGATTGCTTGCCGGTCTCAGAATCGCAGCAAACCTTGGGATCAAGAAGCTCATTGTCAGGGGTGACTCACAGCTTGTCGTCCGCCAAGTGAACAAGAACTACCAGAGTCCATTGATGGAAGCATATGTTGATGAGGTGAGGAAGCTAGAAGAGCACTTTGACGGCCTATAGATGGAGCATATCCCAAGAGCTCAGAATGACATTGCTGATGGCCTGTCAAAGTGCGCCGCACTAAAGTTACCTGTGGAACCAGGGATCTTTGTGCTCAAGTTGACTCAACCATCCGTAACACCATCAACTGGACAAAGCAAGAAGAGGAAGTTGGTTTCTGGTGACTACTTTCCGGCAGAGCTCCCCGAAGCCGCCGTTAAGAAAGTCCACAAGATCAACACCAAGGATGCTGAGGGGCAGTCTACTCCGGCAAGCCTTATGGTTTGTTCCGTTGAAGCAGACGCTCCCGACAAGTTTTGCTCCGGCAAGCTTGCCGGGGAACATCAAGCTCCGGCAGGGCCGCAAGTCCTTGTCGTAGAAGCGGATGTTCCCGCAGCAGCAGATCTGCCTTTAGTCCTTGTTGTCGAGCCACAAGCTCCAGCATGGGCACAGCAGATTGTCCATTTCCTTCAGACAGGAGAACTTCCTGAAGAGCAAGAAGAAGCGGAAAAAGTAGCCCGGCAGTCAAGTATGTACCAGTTTGTCGATAGCATACTGTACAGAAGAAGACTCAACAGTGTGAAATTGAAGTGTATTTGCCAGGAAGATGGACAAAAGCTGTTGGCAGAGATACATGGAGGCATATGTGGCCACCACATTGGCGCAAGAGCACTTGCCGGCAAAGCTTTCTGGCAAGGTTTCTTTTGGCCGACATCCCTCCAGGATGCAACTGCACAAGTAACCAAGTGTGAAGCGTGCCAGTTCCACTCCAAACAGATACACCAGCCAGCTCAAGCTCTCCAGACGATCCCTTTATCCTGGCCATTTTCGGTCTGGGGGCTCGATATCCTCGGCCCTTTCCCCCGAGCTGTCGGGGGCTTTGAGTACTTGTACGTCGCAATCGACAAGTTCACAAAGTGGCCGGAAGTGCAGCCAGTGAGGAAGGTGACAGCACAGTCAGCAGTCAAGTTCTTCAGGTCAATTGTTTGCCGTTTCGGGATCCCTAACAGGATCATCACCGACAACGGCACGCAATTCACGAGCCGCACCTTCATGCAGTACGTCCAAGACCTTGGCGCCAAGGTCTGCTTCGCTTCTGTTGCTCATCCGAGAAGCAACGGTCAAGCAGAGAGGGCAAATGCTGAAGTGTTGCGCGGGCTCAAGACCAGAACTTTCGACAGGCTGCGCAAGTGCGGAAGAAACTGGATCGAGGAGCTGCCGGTGGTTCTTTGGTCGATCAGAACGACGCCAAATCGAGCCACTGGCCAGACGCCTTTCGCTCTAGTCTATGGAGCAGAGGCAGTTCTCCCCACGAAACTCGTATACGGGTCACCTCGAGTGCTCGCTTATGATGAGCTTAAGCAAGAACAGCTGCGACAAGACGACACGCTGCTCCTTGAGGAAGATCGTCTTCAGGCTGCTGTACGAGCTGCTCGATACCAGCAAGCTTTGCGCCGCTACCATAGCTACAAAGTTAAGGCCAGAAGCTTCGAGGAAGGCGACCTTGTTCTTCGGCGCGTTCAGTCCACCAAGAATTCCAACAAGTTGACGCCGAAGTGGGAAGGCCCTTATCGGGTGAAACGAGTCACAAGGCTCGGCGCTGTCTGCCTTGAGACCGAAGATGGCATTCCGGTGAGCAACTCTTGGAACATAGAACATCTTCGTAAGTTTTTCTCGTAGGGCGCGGTTGCCGGAATCCGTTCCGGCAACCACCTTTTGTACAAGTCTTGCCGCTGTTGCATATAATCCTTTGTACAAAGCCGGGCGCAGATCCCGTGCATAAATAAAACCCCATGTGCTCCGCACAACTTGTCCATTTCATGCATTAGTTTCTTTCTTGCATGCGTTATCTGACACTTTGTGCAGCACCTACATCCGGTAAGCAATAACGAGCCGAAGGGCTCCATATCATTATTTTCTCTTCTATCTTTTTTCTCAACAAAGGAAAAGAAGGTTCCCTCGCACACAAGTTTGCCGGGGGGAAGGAGAAGATTGTGGTATGGACCAGGCATCGTTCAAGCAAAGTTTTGCCTTGCCGGGAAGCAAACGACAGAAAAGCTAAGTTGCCAAAGTTTGAGCAATCAGTTTTTAAATTTTTGAGTTATCTTCCTCGAACGACCCTGCTTTGTATGGAAAACCTGTGCGCGGAGGAACCAACTCGTGGCTAGTTGCGCCCTTACTTTGTTTCGAGTCCGCTCAACAACTTAAGTGTGCTGCATCTAGTCGCGACAAGGTTTCTTGTCGGAAGCAGCGCTACCAGCAGGCTGCTGACGTTCCGCACTCAGCGCTCGCGGCTCGGTTGCCTGCGCCGACAAGTTCCCTAGAAGCGTAGGGTAAAAACATACAAAGGAAGGAATCTAGTAGAGGAAATAACATAGCAATTGATAACAGAAATAAAATTATATTACAAGATAACTTGTCGCAGCTCTAACAGACTGTTTTCATAACATGATTAGCAGCGACAAGGGAAAAGAAGAAATGGGCGGCCTAGTCAACGCGATCGCCCTCAACCCTCGTGATCTCGCTCACCTTGTCCACAATGGGTGCGACAAGGGCCTTGAGTGCGTCCCGATCGGCGTCTGGCGGCAAGGACTTGAGGACGTTGGTGAAGCTGAGGCCTGGATTGCAGAAGGCCACCTTCATCAGCACCTTCTGGAGAACTCCGGCGCAGATTCTGCGCGACTCGTCGGCCAGCTGCTTTGGGATCCTCTCCCGGAGCTGCTGGAGTGCCGTCGCCACGCCCTTGAAGAACAGGCTGAGCTTGGCGCTGGGTTGGAGATTCTCGTCGGAGGGATACCCAAAGTCCTCCATCCCCAGCTGCGCCAGCTCCTCGTCGATGACTGCGGCAATATTCACCAGACCCACGGTCCAGTGCTCCACAGTATCTCTGAATGAGTTCTGGGTAACTGCGATGCTCTCCAGCAGCGCCTTGTCAGCCTTGACCTTCTCCGACAAGGTCTTCTCCCGCTCCTTGGCGTTGTCCAGCATCTGCGTCAGCATGGCCAGCTTCAACTTCAGGTCTGCATTGGAATCCTTGGCGGCGCTGAGCTCCTTGCCCCTCTCAGCGAGAAGACCTTGCAGCTCACTATGGGCGGCAGCATCCTTCTCATGCTCACGCTTGAGCGCGGCAAGCTCCTCGCCGCTCTTCCCGATGTTGGCCTCCAGCTGCGCCACCTTCTCCTCCAGCTCTTTCTTGGCGGCCTCTGCGGTTGCGGCAGCGTCCTTTGCTTCCTTGAGCGCCCCGCCAAGTGCTTCCTCGCGCTCGGCGAGCTCATCCTCGTAGCTGTCGAGGTTGGCCTTCCGCTGCACCAATTCGCCTTCTCGCGCGGACTGCTTCTCGGCGGCCAGCCTTTGTTCCTCCTCAGCTTCAGCCTTCTCGAGAAGAAAGGCCGTGCGCTCCTCGGCGAGTCGCTCCCGCTCCTGTGCCAGGGACCGGAGAGCTTCTTGATTGTGGCCCCGGAGCTCCTCCGCGCGCTTCTCCATATCAACTCCCGCCTTCGCGACAAGCGCTTCCCGGGAAGCCAGCTTGGCCTGCCGTGCGCGGTAGAGTGATAGCAGCTTCCGCAGCAGCTACTCCTCCTCAGGCTCGCCACTGCTGCTGCTGGGCGCGTCGACCAACGACAGTCCAGCGGAGGCGAGCACCTCCTCATCGAAAGTTTCCCCCTCGACCGGCGCCCTGGAGCTCGACGCCCAGGGTAGCTTGATGAAGATATCGTCGCCGGCCTTCAAGTAGGCGCCGGGCTGGGGCTCCTCGGAGCCCGGCTCCGCAGCAGCGGCAGAGGGATCGGCGATCGGCGCAGCGCCTGGCGCTCCTGCGGCCTCAGGGTCGTCAGTGCGATCGCCCGACCCCTCGCCGGCTTCTGCGGCGGCAGCCTTGGCGGCCTCCTCGCCGGCGGTCTCATCAGCACCGGCCCCTTCTTCGTTGGCGGCAGCGTCGTCAGTGCTGCCATGCGCGCCTTCCTCGCCGGCACCCTCTATCTCCATTGGCTCAGCAGCAGATGGGTCTGAAGAACGAAGAAGGGAGAAAAATCAATCAAAAATCCAAGAGAAGAAAATCAGAAGAACCCAAGGGAAATTTTTTGGACAAGTGAATTACCTGTGCCAAGATCTGCAGTTGCGGTCTCGGCCGCTGCAGGATCGATGGTGCTGTCCCTTGCCGGAGAGTGCTCCCTTGCCGGGGACTCCTCCCTTGGCGGCGTAGTCGAAGCAGATGGCACTTTGGGACCACCTTCCGGGCGCTCCTGATATGGCTGCTCTGCTCCTACACAAATCAACAAGCAAGATATCAACAAAGGAAAAAGCACTCATGCGTGCCTGATAGCAGAAAACTAACTATGAACTTACGCTGGGGGCTGCGCTGAGGGCTGCTTTGAGGAGTGGTTGCCGGGTCCGTCAAGGTGGTCTTGGACCCACCCCCTGCTGACACGGTGGGGTCATCTTCGATGACAATCACCGCGGCCTTGGCCCTCTTCGCCGCTCTCTGGGCCAGCGTCCTGAAAAGAAAGAGTTCAAATTGAAGCAAGTCAGATACAAGATAAAAATAGCAAGATTGAAGAACTACAAGAGCACCAAAGAAACTTACTCTTCTCCCTCCTCGTCGGAGCTGAGCGCGGAAAGATCGAAGTCCGGCTCCCTTCCGGTGCGGCGAGGCGGAGGAGTAGGATCCCTTGCCCGCTTGGCGGGGGTGGTGGCGGTGGCCCGGGAAGATCCCGCTCCAGTTGCCGCTGCTGCGTGAGGCGCTCCCGCGGCAACATTGCTTGCCGCGGTAGAGCGTGTCACACGGCTCGGCGGCTGTTGACCCGGCTGCCGCCCCGCTACGTCCGCAGCCCTGCGAAGACGCCTTCTTGGCGGGGCCGGGGGCTCCGCCTGCGGCAAGCTTTCTGAAGGCTCGGGCTCTTCCTCGCCGGCCTCGCTCGGCTCAGCTTCAGAGCCGGCAGGCTCTTCCTCGCCAATGAACTCCGCGCGCTCGGCGAGGTTTGCCGCCTCCGCCTCCTCCACAGTGAACCCGAACGCGCCCGCGGCAGCTGCGGCCGCAACCTCTTCCGCCCTAGTGGCGATGCGCTGCAGCTCCTCGTCGGTGGTGTCACGGGTGAGGCTCTTCTGCTCGTCAGCGCGAACCGGCACTTCTTCCAAGTTGTCAAAGAACGCTTGCACGACGTCACGCGCAGGCTCTTGCCAAGTTGGAACGATTCTGTGTGAATCGCACAACGGCATCATGGCGCGGATCCGGTCAAGCGAAGAATTATTGCACAATGGAACGACGCCCCTCGCCAGCGTGAATGGGTGCTGGGGATCGCGTTTGAACAACTCCAGGAGCATTGCATCCAGCTCCAAGACGGTGAAGTTGTAGTTGAGGCCAGGCCGCAGCCTCATGATGTCCGCCGAGTTCTTGAATTCCTAGGCGGGCCTCCCCCTCTCCTGCAGGGGGGCGATGCGGCGGCGGAGGAAATCTGCGCCTACAGCGCCTACAGTGAGCCTGGCAAGCCTGAGGCGAAGGATCCTAGTGATGGAGATCTTCAGCCTCTCGTCTTCCAGGGCCACGTTGCTCCAGTCATTGCCGCGCACTATTGGAGCTTGGCGCATGGCGGTGAAGGGCTACGGATTCTCCTCGACGATCCAGCACCACTCCGCTCTCCACTCCTCCCACTTGCTGCGGAGCTCACCCTCCAAGTACGCCTCCTTCTTGCCGACTCTCGAGATCCAGGCGATCCCTCCGGCAAGCGGCTCTCCTCTCTCTACCCGAGGCATGAAGAAGTGGCGGAAAAGGGCAACATTGGGGTGGACTCCGACAAAGTTTTCGCACAAATGTGCGAAAACTGCCATGGTCAGAACGGCGTTGGGGGTGAAATCAAGGAGGCGGAGGCCGTAGGTGCTCATGATATCGCAGAAGAACTCCGAGAAGGGCGGGCAGAGCCCGCAATAGAAGAACAACACGAAGAATGGGTACCCATTTGGAGCCAGTTCCGAAGCAGCGGCCAGGAGTACCTTTGTGCGCGGATGCGCCCGCGTCTCCGTCGCCCAAAAGAGGTAGAAGTACTCCCTCATCTCCTTCGCGCCGAGCTGGGGGGAGAAGATCACCCGCTCCTTCCGCAGCGCCGCGAGCCGCTGCGCCTCGGCCGACTTCATGCACTTTCCCTTGTCGGCTTTCGGAGCCATGGCGGAGGTGGTGGGGGAGGTCGACGGTGTTGGTGATGCTGGTGGCAATGGGGGGCGGAGCACTGCTCTCTCGGCTTCGAGAAGAAGGGGGGAGCGGCGGAGGTTCGTGAAGATGGAGTAGTAGCAACCAGCAAGGGGGAACGAACTGCCCCTGTTTCCTCTACTTATAAAGAGGGACGGGGCGGACGTTTCGCCCTTCCGAATAAAGAACCACCCACGATCTCTCCCACGACGCCGCATTCAACGCGTGCCGTTAGGGGAGAGCGCGGTGGATACGGAGCGAGATTCGGCGTGGCCCAGTCCGCGTGTGCCCGTGCCCTATCTTGGGCCTGGCCCAACAGCGCTCGGCACCGTGTCTGGCCCAGGCCCGGGGGCTCCTGTCGGTGTACTATAATAGGGATACCCTAGTACCCCGAACTTGTGCACGGGCAGTTGCAGCACCCCGCGGCAAGGCCTGCCGGGCGAACGCCAAGATCCTCCGTGGTTCCCTTGGAGCCATTCAAGAACAAAGTATTTAAGCTCAGGAGACAAGGCTCCGGCAAGAGGAGCTTGCCGGGAAGGCCAACCAAGGCACTCCAAGGAACTTGCCACGACGTGCCACGCGCTCCAGCAAGGCAACAAGGCCCCGGCAAGAGGAGCTTGCCGGGAAGACCAACCAAGGTACCTCGAGGCCCGGTGAGCGACAAGCTTCCGGACCCGACAAGATAACAGCAACGGCAAGGCGCTTGCCGCGGCAGGCGGCCACTCTGTGCCCATGCTCCAGCGCATCCACCAACGTGTCGCTCTCGGGGCCTCTCCAGGCGCGCGTGGCGGGAGGCTGTGCAGCCAGCGGTGCGCAGTGGCATGCGAAGCTGACAAGATTGCCATCGTGGCGAACGGTGGCACCCCTAATGGTCCTTTTCTGCACTGTTTGGGCGACTCAGACGGGCATTTAATGCCCTTGTCCCCTGCCGTCAGGGTTAGGTAGGGTGCACTTTACAAGTAACTGTACCAACCACCTCACTTTTTACATTTGTACCCTTCTCTGCGTTGCCACCTGTCGGTGACCCCTTTAGCGTATAAAAGGAGGCCCATGCGCAATGTAGAGGAGGTTCGACTGGTTCGGAACCCAGAAAAACACTACGCTCTCTCGCTGGAGCAAGAACACAAGATAATCAAACAAGCAGCGGTAGGAGTGTTATCTCTCTGGAGAGCTCCGAAGCTGGGTAAACTGCTCGTGTGCTTCACCTCGATCTGCTCTTCGTGTGATCTCCGCCCCCCGCCGAACCGAAAAGGGGCTCGGTCCGCCGGCCCCATAGGTGTTCGTGGACCAGTTTCCCCGACAGAAGGTGATGAAAAGATATTCGATCTCGACGACCGGGCTGATGAAGTCATGAACTATGATTATGATTATGACACAGACAATGTTGATCTTCAAATAACAAACACTACCGGCGAGGTATATTTATATAAGCATGCATCATGGTGATCATCACATGTTTTTTATTGAAGATATATTAATGAATCAATCTTTCTTCTTTCAGCCCTCCGGATCGAGCAAATCTGCTTCTACAGACAGCAAGACAAAGCGAGGCCCGGGCAGATTGTTGAAGGATGGTGTAAAGTACCACATCGAATCCATCAAACCTAGTGGCGAACCCCTCACACCTAAGAACATTGCGAACAAGTGGACTCGTCAGTGCGGAGTTCTTGTGAAGGACAAACTCCTGATCTCCTTTCAAGAATGGAAAGAGCCAAAGACTAAACGTCCAGGAGGTGTTACTTGGGTCGATGGCAGAGCCAAAGTAGACCTGGTGAAATCTCTGATGGAACATTTCACCCTACCAGATCATTTCACTAAAGCAGATGTGGACAAAGTCAAGGCCGCTGCTCTTAAGAAGATGTCAATTGCATTCAACACCCACAAGAAAACGGTATGGGCCAACTACCTCGCTAATGAAAGGAAGACTCCAGATTTCAAGGGAACACTGGAGAAGCAAAGAGAACATTGGGACGATTTCGTGACCTTCAAGGATTCAGAAATATCTAAGGAACGGTTGATGAAAAACAAGGCAAATGCCGCAAGAAAGACGCAGTTCCATAGGCTGGGTCCAGGTGGCTACGCGGTGGCATTGCCTAAGTGGGATAAGTCTGAGAAAGAGATGGAGGATGCAGGGGTCACTCCGGTTACCCGACACTGGCCCCCCAGGTGCAGAACTTGGTTCTATGTGCATGGGGGCGTTGGACCTGAAGACAGGCATGGTTTCGAAGAAGGCAAGTCTAAAAGGAGCCGAACAAAAGATAATTGACGCAATAGAAGAAGCTCGAGCGGGGGTGTTCACGCCCAATAGAGAGAACGATGAGCTTACGCTCGCCCTGGGAAATCCTGAACACCCGGGAAGAACACAAGGCATGGGTGTTATTCCCTGGTATGAGGGCTTTTCGGACTGGAATGACGACTACAGGTCCCGCGCAAGAAAGAAGATGGAGGAGGAGAAGAAGAGGAAGCTGGAGGAGGAGTAGAGGAAGCAGGACGCAGAACGCCTTCAAGGCCTAGAAGCAAGGCACGCGGACCTGGCACTCAAATTCCAGCAGAAGCAGCAGCATATCGACTCACTTAGCCAGGAAAGGGGGTCTCAGCAGCGGTAGCAGCAAGCGGATGATCGTCCAGCATTGGATAGCACCGTCCCATCCATGCCGAGAAGCAGCATTGGTTCTGCCTCGGGCGACACACTGCTGGATAAATACCATGTGGATGACATCATAGAGAACACTAACTGCGAGCTACACTCCAAAATGAAGAACATATCCATGAAGGTGGCGGACGACGTTGCTTTTCCAGTTACCCCCGAAGCAACCTACCATTGCATCCCGATTCCAGAGGGCTATGCTCATGTCATGGTTGATGAAGTGGTGGACCCATATTCGGGGCTAACGCTTGACATTCCTGGAGGTGAAGACGAGCGCACACTCGGAGAGGCCATACATCATATCATCCTATGGAGAAAGGATTGCATAATCTTTCGAAGTCCACCGACACCGCGTCATCTGTCGACTCCTCGAAGTCCGCCACTGAGTCAGCAGACTCCCGCTCCTCCAAGTCCACGAACGCGTGAGACGACTCCTCCTCGAAGTCCGCCACCTCCTCCAAGTCCCCGAACGCATGAGCTGACTCCTCCAGTTTTAAGCCCGGCACAGCGTCATGCCACTTCTCCGGTTGCAAGTCCAGCACCGTGTCAGGCCACACCTCCTGCTTCAAGTCCGGCACATCGTCAGGCCACTTCTCCTGGTCCAACTCCACGTCAGCCGTCTCCGCCGTCTCAGCAATCAGAAGAGACATCCCGCAGCTTTGGTGCGTAGCGGTACGAGTCGAGGTAGTTCAGGAAGTACAGGCGAAGGCAAGCGATATAAATATGGTCCAAGCCTCACTCCTCTTCCTCAGAGGCCTTACGACATGACTAAGGAGCAAAACACAGCCATAGTGCAAGCCCAAGTGGACGCCCATTTTGGACCGAAACCGGCACCGCCACCAAAGGAGAAAGTGCCTGATAAAGTAATTGACCACTTCATTCGTATGGCTAGAGAACCAGCTCCCAAGCCTGTTGACTCGGACTATGAGCGCCAAATCAGGAAGGCACATCAAGCACGACTACAGAAGGAAGCGAGCTCAAGCTCGAGCCAACAAGCAGCTGGCAAAAAATGCGGGAAAACCGTTCCCCAGTTGGGAGAACAGGCGGCGCAAGCGATCCCCCCGCTTGTTGTGCCAACAACACATGAGAGGAGTAGTACGCGCGCCAAATATTATTGTGGGCAAACCATTAGCGTTCCCCAGCATGGCGATGTGGTAATAACAGAGGATCATATAATGCAGGCTCAAATGCTCAATATCTCTGTTGGACAACTCCTCGAAATCGAGCCCATGCCTACGCTTAAAGAATCAGAAAAAGCATGGCAATATGTCCGGGGCAAACCTTTGGTCCATCCAGACAAGGTCAAGGACCTCCCAACGAGAATGTATCAATTGCATCAATGGTACATGAACATTACAAAGATTTCCAATCGGGAGTCCCTCATGGTGAATGTCAAGCATGAGCATTATTACCATGAGAAAGCTCTGGCCATTGAGTATCCAGAACTATTTCAGTTATTTAATCAAGACTCACTCGACAAGTCTATCGTCAGTTGCTATTGTTTGTAAGTGATTTCTTTCTGTAACTTAAGTCTCAAGCTAGTTATGTAGTGATAATTTTGATCAATCATTACATGTAATTACCCTCACTATATTCTTTTCCTGTGGTATTATATGCATGATGAAGATGTATGAAATGAAAAAAGCTGGACGCTATGGCGCTGGGTTCATTGACCCAAATACCATTAATCAGGACATATGGGAGATTGACCACTGTAAAGCTGTTGTAGAGGAAAGCATGCTAGAGTTCTTGAAGCGCCTCAATACCTTCGAAGATATACTACTTCCTTACAACTTCCCGTGAGTCACACTGTCTTGTACTACAAATTCTGTTTTTGCTTACTAGCTAGCTAGATGTTAATAATTAAGTGTATACGGTTTACGGTAGTTGATTAATTTTATGCACATGCCCGCTTAATTAAGACATGCAAACGTGTGCGTATGCAGTTGGCACTGGGTCTTGATAGACATTAAAGTTGAGGAAGGAAAAGTTGAATTACTGGACTCACTAACTAAAGAAGATAAAGACTACACCATCGTGAAGGGGATAGTCAACAGGTAATTTCAATCATTATTAACTATTAGTTCCTGATATGAACTATTTAATAACCCCTTTATTAATTTTCTTTGCCGGTGGGCAGGGCATGGGCAAAGTTCATCGCGGTGACTCCAGGAGAATGGCCAAAAAAATTGTTTTGGCATCGACCCAAGGTAAGTAATTGAGTAGTACTAGCTAGCTACCATCTCTTTAATTCTTGTTTCAATATCATTAATTAATTATTATGCTTGATTAATCATTATCTGATTCAATTCCATTCTCGTAAAGGCCCTGAGGCAGGCGTAAGGGAATAATTTGTGTGCATACTACGTTTACGAGAACATTCGCATGATGACGTGCGAAAGGAGCAGATCTGATAGACAGGACTGGGTATGTTTTTGTCAGAACACTATTCACACCATTATCGATATCTAGTCACACAACTAACACACATGCATATTGATCTCCTTCTTAACAGTTCAGATCAGTGCGGGATAAGCTCCTACCATCGGACCGCATACAAGCACTTCAAGAGGAAATAGCCGGATTTTTGCTCGACCAGGTCATAGATCCAAAAGGAGAATACTATTATCCACTACTGCCCCCATGAACCACTTGTCATCGTGCTCCGAAGGCACCAAGGCAACATGTAGTAGAAATTGTATATGTATATACATGTGTATATGTGTGAATAGTTAATGGTGTTGGCTGTGAGACATTCGATGATATTATATATATATATATATATATATATATATATATATATATATATATATATATACGGTTCTACGTGCGAGAAAATCTATTTAATATATATGCATAACGTGTACAATTTGTAGTATCGTGAAATACCAGCAAACAAAAAAGAATTAAGTGGAAAATAAAGCCAAATTGAAAACACAAAATTAAAGAAAAAATTAAAAAAAAACACCCAAACATTTAGTACCGGTTGGTGTTACCAACCGGTACTAAAGCCCTCCACGCAAACGGGCCTGGCTCGTGCCACGTGGTGGCACTTTAGCGCTGGTTCGTGACGAACCGGTACTAAAGGCCGGGGACCTATAGTCCCCACTCTTTAGTGCCGGTTGGCGAACCAGCACTAAAGCCCGTTACGAACCGGCACTAAAGGCCGATTCTGCACTAGTGGGTGAAGACCACCAGGACTCTTGCATAAAGGTAGAAAGTAAAAGTAAAAGATAGGCCCTTCACAGAAGGATGCAGAGGTTGTCATGCGCTTTTATGGTTGGATGCACGAAATCTTAATGCAAAAGAATGTCACTTTATATTGCCGCTTGTGATAGAGAACTTTATTATGCAGTCCGTCGCTTTTATTTCTTCCACATCACAAGTTTTTATAAAGTTTATTTTCCTCACACTAAAAGATCATACATATTTAGAGAGCATTTTTATTGCTTGCACCAATGACAAACTTACTTGAAGGATCTTACTCAACCCATAGGTAGATATAGTGGACTCTCATGGCGAAACTGGGTTGATGGTTTTTTCGATGCACAAGTAGTATCTCTACTTAGTGCGGAATTTTAGGCTAGCATAGGATGAGAAGCAGGCTCAACATGTTGGAGGATCCATGGCAATATAACTTCTATTCGGATATAAGGGAACATATATAACACATTATGTTGTCTTCCTTGTCCAACATCAACTTTTTAGCATATAATATTTTAACGAGTGCTCACAATCACAAAAGATGTCCAAGTTGGTGTATTTATATGTGAGACCTCACTTTCTTTATTACTTCCTATTAATTACAATAATGACCAATACTATGTTTGTCAACCCTGAACAAATTTCATGCATCATACTTCTTATATGTGAAGTCATCACTCTCCACAAGATTATATATAATCTTTTATTTCTTTTATTCTTTTCCTTTTCCAAGATCAAAGCAAGAAAGCAAAGCCCTTAACTCAAAACTAATCTTTATTATATAAATCTCGCACTCGGTTACATAGATGGAACACAAAACAAAACTCAAAGACTAGATCATACTAAAACTTTTATTCTACTAGATAATTTAACCAAAAGGATCGAACTAAGATAAACGATATAGATAAAGATGTGATGGTGATACGATACCGGGACACCTCCCCCAAGCTTGGTGGGTTATTCTCACGATGAGTGTTTATTCACTTGTCATTCACGAGAGGGTGGCTGGTAATTGGGATGCCCAGTCCTATGATCAAAAGATCAAAAACGAAATCGCAAATAATTAAACAAAACTCCCCCAGGATTGTTGATAGTTGGACGGTACCCGCTATTTTGGACCAGCCGTGGAATGTGCTTGTTGGTGGTGGGGGAGTAAAAACTTTACCTTTCTGTTTGGGAACCGCCTATAATGTATCTAGTATGGAAGATATTGGAAACTCTTGGTTGTTATGTTGACAATGAAAGCATACCTCTCAAAATTATTTTCATCTCTGTTTTAAAAGCTTCGAGCTCTGGCACCTCTGCAAATCACCGCTTCCCTTTGCGAAGGGCCTATCTTTTACTTTTATGCAAGAGTCAGTAGTATTCCTTCTCACTCCAACCAACTCTTTAGTTGGCAAGCATCATGTGATGGGGAAAGATCTAAGCATACATGGCCATTCAAATATATTTGATCATGAATTATTATTGTTGACAATTATCTATATGATAAGTAAGTTGTGAGGCGAAACATTAATCCCCGATCTTTATCTGTGTTCAATGGATGATGTTTGTTCTAAAAATATGCTTTGAGTGGTATCAATCATAGAAGAATATATGATAGTTGAGTATGTGGGATTTGCTAAATCAAATCTCTTACATAGACCCTTCCTGAAAATAAGAAAAATTGCAATTGTTTGATGATTGAGAGCATAGTTTGTTAGTTTTCAAGAAAGTTTATGGTCTATGCTTTAACATGTGAATAGCTTGTTACTTGATCATGAGAAGTTTTATGAGATGAGCTACTGCTATGATATATAATGATGCTACAAAAGGTGATTGAAATTATCATTGATCAAACTTTTGCACTTGCTAGCATTCCACATCAAAAATTCCATTTTTATCATTTACCTACTCGAGGACGAGCATGAATTAAGCTTGGTGATGCTTGATACGTCTCCAACGTATCTATAATTTTTTATTGTTCCATGCTATTATATTATTCATCTTGGATGTTTTATATGCATTTATATGCTATTTTATATTATTTGTGGGACTAACCTATTAACCTAGAGCCTAGTGCCAGTTTATGTTTTTTCCTTGTTTTTGGGTTTTACAGAAAAGGAACACCAAATGGAGTCCAAACAAGCTGAAAATTTATGGTGATTTTTTATTGACCAAAAGAAGCCCTTGAAGCAAAAGAGTTGGGCCAGAAGAGCCACGAGGCCTCCACAAGGGTGGAGGGTGCTCCCTACCCCCATGGGGACGTCCTCCGGTCTTGTGGGCTCCTCGTGGACCCCCCTGACTTGTTCCCGATGCCAAAAATTCTTATAAATATAGAAACCCCCATAAATAAACCTAGATCGAGAGTTCCGCTGCCGCAAGCCTCTATAGCCACGAAAAACCAATCGGGAGCCCGTTCCAGCAACCTGCCGGAGGGGGAAACCATCATCGGTGGCCATCTTCATCATCCCGGTGCTCTCCATGACGAGGAGGGAGTAGTTCACCCTCGGGGCTAAGGGTATACATCAGCTTGTGTTTGAGCTCTCTCTCTCTCTCTCTCTCTCTCTCTCTCTCTCGTGTTCTTGATTTGGCCCAATCTTGATGTACCGCGAGCTTTGCTACTATAGTTGGATCTTATGGTGTTTCTCCCCCTCTACCTTGTTGTGATGGATTGAGTTTTCCCTTTGAAGTTATCTTATTGGATTGAGTCTTTAAAGATTTGAGAACACTTGATGTATGTCTTGCATATGAATATCTTTGGTGACAATGGGATATTCACATGAACCACTTGATGTATGTTTTGGTGATCAACTTGCGGGTTCCGTGACCTTGTGAACTTATGCATAGGAGTTGGCACACATTTTCGTCTTGACACTCTGGTGGAAACTTTGGGGCACTCTTTGAAGTTCTTTGTGTTGGTTTGAATAGATGAATCTGAGATTGTGTGATGCATATCATATAATCAAACTCGAGGGTACTAGTGGTGACAAGGGAGTGCCTAGGTGACATTAGGGTTTTGGTTGATGTGTATCTTAAGGTGTTATTTTAGTACGAATTCTAGGGCTGTTTGTGGCACTTATAGGAATAGCCCAATAGATTGATCAGAAAGAATAACTTTGAGGTGGTTTCGTACCCTACAATAATCTCTTCATTTGTTCTCCACTATTAGTGACTTTGGAGTGACTCTTTGTTGCACGTTGAGGGATTGTTATGTGACCCACTTATGTTATCATCGTTGAGAGAACTTGCACTAGTGAAAGTATGAACCCTAGGCCTTATTCCCAAGCATTGCAATACCGTTTTCGCTCACTTTTGTTACTAGTTACCTTGTTGTTTTTATATTTTCAGATGACAAAAACCTATATCTACCATCCATATTACACTTGTATCACCATCTCTTCGCCGAACTAGTGCACCTATACAATTTACCATTGTATTAGGTGTTTTGGGACACAAGAGACTCTTTGTTATTTGGTTGTAGGGTTGTTGGAGAGAGACCATCTTCATCCTACGCCTCCCACGAATTGATAAAGCTTAGGTCATCCACTTGAGGGAAATTTGCTACTGTCCTACAAAACTCTGCGCTTGGAGGCCCAACACGAGTCTACAAGAAGAAGGTTGCGTAGTAGACATCACTTTCCCAAAAACCATTTTATGTGGAGACATACCCATAGGATTTTTATAAGAAGTTCTATAAGCCCATAATGCATCATTGAGTTTCTTAGACCAATTCGTCCTAGATCTATTAACAATCTTTTTCAATACCAATTTATTTCTCTATTACTTAATTCTACTTGACCATTGGACTGAGGATGATATGGAGATGCAATTCTTTGGTTAACGTTATACTTAGCAAGCAATTTACGTAAAGCAGCATGAATAAATTGTGAACTACCATCAGTCATTAAATATCTATGGACTCCAAACCTCGCGAAAATAACTTCTTTAAGCATTTTAATAGAAGTGTTGTCATCAGCACTACTAGTTGGTATAGCTTCTACCCACTTAGTAACATAATCAACAACAACCAAAATATGTGTATACCCATTAGAGGAAGGAAAAAGTCACATATAATCAAATCCCCAAACATCAATTGGTTCAATAACAAGTGAATAATTCATAGGCATTTCCTGACATCTACTAATGTTACCAATTCTTTGGCATTCATCACAAGGCAAGACAAACTTATGAGCATCTTTGAAAAGAGTAGGCCAATAAAAACAAGATTGTAATACCTTGTGTGTAGTTCTATCTCCAGCATGGTGTCTTCCGTAAGCCTCGGAGTCACACTTTCTTAGGATTTGTTCCTGTTCATGCTCAGGTACACAACATCTAATAACACCATCTACCCCTTCTTTATAAAGGTGTGGGTCATCCCAGAAGTAATGTCTTAAATCATAGAAGAACTTTTTCTTTTGTTGGTATGTGAAACTAGGTGGTATAAATTTAGCAACAATGAAATTAGTATAGTCTGCATACCATGGGGTACTACGAGAAGTATTTATAACAACTAATTGTTCATCAGGAAAGCTATCATCAATAGGTAGTGGGTCATCAAGAATATTTTCTAACCTAGACAAGTTGTCTGCTACAGGGTTCTCAGCTCCTTTCCTATCAGTAATATGTAAATCAAATTCTTGTAGCAAGAGAACCCACCTAATGAGTCTAGGTTTAGCATCTTTATTTTCCATAAGGTATTTAATAGCATCATGATCAGTATGAATAATTACTTTGGAATCAACAATGTAAGATCTGAATTTGTCACAAGCGAACACAACTGCTAAAAATTATTTTTAAGTAGTAGCATAATTTCTTTGAGCACTGTCTAGAGTTTTGCTAGCATAATGGATAACATTTAATTTCTTATCAACTCTTTGTCCTAGAAAATCACCAACAACATAATCACTAGCATCACACATAATTTCAAATGGTAGGTTCCAATTAGGTGGTTGAACAATAGGTGCAGAAATTAGGGCTTTCTGAAGGATTTCAAATGCTTCTACACAATCATCATAAAAAACAAATGGAACATCTTTTTGCAAAATATTAGTGAGAGGCCTAGAAATATTAGAGAAGTCTTTGATAAACATCCTATAGAAACCATCATGAACAAGGAAACTTCTTATAACTTTGATATCTTTAGGACACGACATTTTTTCAACAGCATCAAGTTTAGCTTTATCAACTTCAATACCTCGCTCGGAAATTTTATGCCCAAGACAATACCTTCATTAACCATAAATTGACACTTCTCCAAATTTAAGACAAGATTAGTTTCTTGACATCTCTGCAAAACTCGATCAAGGTTGCTTAAGCAATCATCATAAGACGTTCCATAAATGGAAAAATCATCCATGCAAACCTCAACAATCTTTTTCACAAAAGTCAGAGAATATAGCAGTCATACATCTTTGAAAGGTAGAAGGTGCATTGCATAAACTCAAAAGCATACATCTATAAGCAAAAGTAACATAAGGGCATGTAAAAGTAGTTTTTTCTCTATCCTCTTGTGACACAGGTATTTGCGAAAAACCAGAGTATGCATCTAGAAAGCAGAAATGTGTGTGTTTTGATAGTCTTTCTAGCATTTGATCAATGAAAGGGAGAGGATAATGATCTTTCCTAGTGGCTTTGTTTAGTTTTCTAAAATCAATTACCATTCTATAACTTATGATAATTCTTTGTGGGATCAATTCATTTTTATCATTAGGGACTACAGTAATACCTCCCTTCTTAGGGACACAATGAATAGGACTTACCCATCTAATATCAGCTATATGATAGATTATACCTGCTTCCAGAAGCTTTAATATTTCATTTCTTACCACTTATTTCATCTTAGGATTTAGTCATCACTGGTGACCAACAACGGGTTTACCATCAGGCTCCATATTAATTTTATGATCACATACAGTGGGACTAGTGCCCTTAAGATCATCAAGAGTATATCCAATAGCGGCATGGTGCTTCCTTAGAGTTTTCAATAATCTCTTTTCTTCATGCTTTGAAAGGTTAGCACTAATAATAACAAGATATATCTTCTTTTCATCAAGATAAGCATATTTCAAAGTATCCGGTAATTATTTAAGATCAAACACGGGGTTGCTCTTGACTGGAAGAGGATCCCCAAGAGTCTCAACAGGCAAATTGTGTTTCAAAACGGGCATTTGTTTAAAGAATATCTCATCTATTTCGTTTCTTTCATTCATAAACATATCATTTTCATGGTCTAGCAAATATTGTTCTAAAGGATGAGTAGGAGGTACAACAATAGAAACAAGAACAATAATTTCATCTTTACTAGGTAATTCTTTATCATGTGGTTGTCTGTGGAATTTGGAGAAATTATACTCATGAGGCACATCACCGAAACTTACACTAACAGTTTCTTTTTCACAATCTATCTTAGCATTAACAATGCCTAAGAAAGGTCTACCGAATATAATGGGACAAAAATCATCTTGTGAGGAACCAAGAACTAGAAAATCAGTAGGGTATTTTATTTTCCCGCACAAGACTTCAACATCTCTAACAATCCCAAGTGGTGTAATAGTGTCTCTATTAGCAAGCTTAATAGTAACATCAATATCTTCTATCTTAGTAGGTGCAATATCATTCATAATTTCTTGATATAAAGTAAACGGGATAGCACTCACACTAGCACCCAAATCACATAAGCCATGATAACAATTATCTACTATTTTAACAAAGACAATATGCATGCCAACAACAGGCTTATTGTTATCTTTATCACTGGGTTTAGCAATTCTAGTGGCTTCATCACAGAAATAAATAACACGCCCATCAATATTTTCATCCAAGAGATCTTTAACCATAACAACATTAGGTTCAACTTTAATTTGTTCAGGGGGTGTAGCTGTTCTTGCATAACTCTTACGAACCACAACTGAAGCTTTAGCATGTTCTTTTATCCTGATAGGAAAAGGTGGTATCTCAATATAAGCAGTAGGAATAACACGGTCAACATTATAAGTGGTTGTTTCTTCTCTAGCTTCAATGGATTCTACTATTTTTAATTCATTGGGAGGGTGATATTTAAACCACTTCTCCTTAGGGAGATTAACATGAGTAGAAAATGATTCACAGAAAGAAGCTACTATCTTAGAGTCAAGCCCATATTTAGTGCTAAAATTAAGAAAAGCATCGATATCCATAAAAGTTTTAACATAATCAAATTTGAGCTTTATAACCGACTCCTTACCTTCGTCGAGTTCCCAATCTTCAGAGTTGCGTTTAATTCTTTCCAAGAGATCCCATTTTAATTCAATAGTCTTCTTCATAAAAGAACCAATACAAGAAGTATCGAGCATGGATTGATCATTACGAGAAAGCCTAGCATAAAAATTCTGAATAATAATTTCTATTGATAGCTCGTCATTGGGGCATGAATATAACATTGACTTAAGTCTCCCCCAAGCTTGAGCGATACTTTCTCCTTCACGAGGCCAAAAATTATATATATGATTCTGATCACGATGAACTAGATGCATAAGATAATTTTTTTGGTGAAATTTCAATTTCAATCGATTCCAGTTCCAAGATCCAATATCATCATATAGCCTATATGTAACATCCCAAAATTCTAAATTTTGGAATGTTATGTTAAATAAATAATTTTGATTGATTGTTTGATTCTGGTGTGATTGCTTGTGTGAAATTGAGTGAAATTTGAAACTTTTCGAAAGTTGAATGAGAGGGAATGAAATGACTTTCCCAAACTTTCACTTTGCATTTTGATCTCCATGAATTCAAATTCATTTCATCACAAAACCCTGGAGTGAAGATGATATGACTTCTCCATTTAATTAAATGAAAAGGGTTTTGAAAATATTTGAATCTCATTTGGAAATATTTCAAATTCGAAAACTTTATGCAACTCAATGAGTTTCATGAGAGAAGATAAAATGACTTCTTCAAATGCTAAGAAAGAGAGTTAGAAGTTTCAAAGAATCAAATTGAAAGTCCTTTTGAAGTTATTTTGAAACCCACTTTCAATTTGGAGTTATTTGGATTTTATTCAAATTTACTTTTCTCCAAAAATAAATATATGGAAAATAGGCTAAAATGATTCCCTACAGTAGAAAAATGGTGAGAAATAAATTGGAAATTATTTTGGTATTTTAAAATATTTTTGTTTGGTTTTTAAATGAACCAGTAGCACTGTTTACTTTATTTCAATTTTTGTGGAATTTATTTGACGCTAAAAAATGTTCATGTTGTAGAAAATCCTTTTCTAAAAAATTTGATATATAATATGCCTATGTTATATTATATTATATTTGTGTTTTTATTTTGTTGTGTCTGTATTTCAAAAAAAACTCCCGGACTGAACTGGGCCGGCCCAGCCCCAGCCAGGCCACGGCCCAACCCAGCCACGCGCTCGTCCCCGAGCTCGGGACGGAGTCACGAGCGCACACGCCATTGCCGCCGTGCCCGAGTCAGCCACCCCGCCGCCGCCTCGCCTTGCCCCCTCCTCCACGCCACCCGAGGCCGCCCTCCCCTCCTTAAATACCAGACCCCCCTGGCCCCCTCTCTCCCTCAAACAGCAGCAGCAGCAAGCCGCAGCCGCCGCCTCGCATCTCGTCGCCACCACACATCACTGCCGCCGCTGTCGAACGCCGCCGTTGCCGCCCGCTTCACCGACGACCTCCGTCGACGCCACCATCGCACCCGCCGCTCCATACTGCCCCTCCCCCAGCCTTTATAAGCCGAGCTTCGATACCCTCTCTCTCCTCCTCATCTCGCAGCAGCCGCCGCACCCAACAACCGCCGCCGCCACCGACGAGATCTCGTAGTCGCCGCCCTGCTTAACCACCGCGTCGCCTCAGTCGTCGCCCCGGCCCGCCGTCCGCGCCACGCCTCACAGCCGCCGGAGCCGACGCCGCCGACGCTCACCACCGTCGAACCACCTACCCCGACCAGTAAAAACCGTCGGTCCGATATGTTTTTTTAGTTTTTGGTTTTTTCTTTCAAAACCCGGTTTATTATTTAGTTTAGTTTATTTAGTGAACGTTCATCAGATTAGGTTCGGTAGTGAACAGATTCGTCGGATTAGGTTCTGTAGCGAACGCCCGTTTGGTAGATTTTGTTTTCCTTTTAGTTTTCTACCAAGGACCTATTCGCTAGTTTTATTTTACAGATTAGCCCCTAGTTTTCAAATGATCAGAACTTTTTGCTCGTTTATCCAAATCCAACAAACCAATTCCAAATTCTTCATCATGATCCCCTCTATCCAGAAGACATATTAAATCAACTTTTTGAAATTTTGAAATTTGAATTAGTTCAGATTTGAATTTGACTTCCTTTTGTTCTTAACTTGAGTTTGGTATTTCCGATTTGGTTGATTCTTTTTGCAAATATAAGCTCTTGACTTGTATCTTCTGTTAAGATCAAATCACATAATTTTGCTAGAGTTAAATATATGTTTCTGTCTAGAAGTTTTATTTGATGGTTTTTAAGTTTTTCGAAGTATTTTCTTTGTTTCTTTCGGATCTTTGAGTGATTGCTTATGTGTGGTTATAATTGCTTGCTTACAATAGACTGAACAAAGTGTGACGAGTAGAACTATTATGAATTATGAGTGCGAAGGATCTTCATCAACAGTACAAGGCAAGTTCACACTTTGACCATACTTTTCATACCCAGTTTTTATGCATTGGTTTTACCCTCAAAGATTGCATGAGTAGGATTGGGAATTGGGTTTGCTATGTAGTTGATGATGTAGGAACCTATGATCCTTGAAACACCCCAGGGATATTCGTTGTGTTATATATTGCTTAGCCATGCTTGTAGATGGGGATTGGTATGTGAGATTCATGCAGGTTGGGAGAGTTAATAATTAAGGGTAACTTAAGGTGGCAACATTAACACACATCTAGGTGGATTGTTAGGGGCACCCTGGAGAACCCAGTGGCTTGCCCGGGCACTTGGAGAACCCAGTGCTTGCCCAAGGGAATCCCGGAGTACCCTTGTGATTACCCTAGGTCCGCCACCCAGGCTCAAGGGGATCATAAGATTATTCATGCTAGAAACTTTCGTGTGCAGCCACAAGCCAATATGGGCTCTGTCGGTGGAAACGACACCTATGGGATCACCAGGATCCCTTCTACGGTTGGCGGGTGCGAGGTTGTGCAAAGAGCGGGTCTAGTGGTTAGTACAAGGAGATTTTACCCAGGTTCGGGCTGCGAAGATGCGTAATACCCTAGTCCTGCTCTAGTGTATATTTGAGTGTTCTTGAGCTCTTGAACTAGCTACGGTGCATGCGCAGTCCAAAAAGTGTGAATCCTTCCTTAGTACACCTCGGGCCTCCTTTTATAGTTCAAAGGGGGTGCCACAGTGGCACACAGGAGGTGGAAAGTGTGTACAGTGTACAAGCTTATCGCCTGACATCACAGGACAAAACACATTAAATGTGCTACTTAGGTGTCCTCTTGGTTTATCGGGAACGAAAACGAAGCCCGTCCAGTCCATCGCTGCTTCACCTTGCTTTGACACGCGTCCAGGCCAACGAGGCATGCAGTGCCATGTAGGCTGGCAGGCTGCTTAGCTGGTGCGGTGGCAGGGTCTTCATGAAGATCTACATGCCACAATGCATGTGCTTGACTAGTTGGCTTAGGAGCCACGTACTGCCATGTGGGTACTTGCTTAGTTGGTGGGTCGGTCGCTGAGCTGGGTCGGCGACAGGGTGGCAAAGCCTTTCCGTGCTCTTGCTAATATTCCCGGCAAGGGTCTTGTCGGGGCCTTGCGAGCGCCCTCGACAAGAGTCTTGCTGGAGGCCTCATGGGTATCTGCGGCAGGAGCTTTGACGGGGCCTTGTGGGCATCCTTGGCAAGGAGCCTTGCTGTTGTTCTGTCTTCTGGTTCCTATCTAGGCCTCGTAGGCCCTTTGTCGTCACAAAGGTTTGCATGTCACTATGCAGGCCCCCTCCCGAGCCTTGGTTCCAATGTTGTCGATGGTGTTGGAACTCTCAGGCTCAAGGGTGGTGGCCTTGCTAGTGTTGGGTAACTTGCCCCGGCAAGGCTCTTGTCGGGGCTGCGTAGGCCGCCCCGGCAAGGGTCTTGCCGGGGGAAACCCATCTTGTCGCTTTACCCTTTGCATCCCTGGTTTGAGTGCTGCTCTGGTAGTCTTGTACTTTTGCTTCCTTCCTCTGCCCCGCTAAGCATGGCCACAGGTGCGGCTCTGACTGCCCGTGCACAAGTAAAGGGGTACAAAGAGGGCCCCTACATTTGTACACCGACAGGAGCCCCCGGCCCTGGGCCACACATAAGTGCGATGCATTGTTGGGCTAGGCCCAGAACGGTGCGCAGGCATGCATGGCAGAGTTTTACCACAGTAATTTCCTCGCCAGTTGCGCTTGCCCACGACCCGTGTTGAATGCGTGATGTGGGGGTCGTGCGTGGGGTGACCGCAACATGCTTGCATCACCCCGCGGTTAAAGGTAAAGAGGCGGTCCGTGTCCTCCCCATAAAAACAGAGGAAGCCGCAGGGGCGCAGCTCATTTACTAAGTGGACTGGGGTCGTGGCCATTATGGCACCCGCGCCCCATGATCACGTGGTGCGAAACGGACGTTCCACTTGCCATCTGAATCCTGGCTTGCCCGCCACGTGTCCCAAATGCCTCAGGGGAGGGCAGGCGGTGGACGCAGAGGGTACGGGCTTTAATGCCGGGGCGGGGACAGGCGCTGCTGATTGGAGTAGCGGGTCGGTCCTATCTCCTCACGCCCCCGGCGGCTGGATTGGTTGATTAGGGTGGCCGCCCGTCAGCTCGCTCGACCCCGTCCCCCTATAAAAAGGGGAGAGGGATAGCGTCTTCCCGCATTCCTCTTCCTCCAGTCCGATCCCTTCCTTTCCCTTGCCATGGCGAGAGGGCGCGGTCATGGCCGTCCTTCGTGGAGGCGACCAGGTCCTCCCCCCGCCAGAGAGCCGCGGCGGTTAAAGAAGAGCCGGACATCCAAGGTGAAGGCCATGCTCGGGGCAGAGGCACCGGACGGGGCCGCGGTCGGTGAGGCGGTCGAGACAAAGGTGGGCGCGGACGGGGACACCCGCTTAGTCACCATCTCTGTCACCATCTCCTCCACCATATCCTCCTGCTTCGTCGAGCGGCCATGTCGGGGACACAGCGTTGGCGTTCATCCTGCAGTTGCGCAAGCCGCCGCGCAGCCACCTTCGTCTTCCCTAGGCGTTCGCGAGGGTGCTGGAGATCGATGAGCCACCGACGTTGAGGCTTCGCATGAAGGGGTGTTGCAACGGCGAGATGTGGGCGAACACAAGGTTCCCCATCCCTCATGTGATGCTCCTACGTCGAGGTTGGAAAACCTTCGCACGCACCCACTGCTTGATGAAGGGGCACGTTCTCCACTTTAAATTAGTGGAAAGCGATCTGCTCTCCGTCAATGTCTTTGGGCGCTCGGGAATCAGGTTAGGGTGTTGCGCGGAGAGCTCGACCGATGAGGAAAGCTCCTCCTCGAGCGATAGTGACGAGGATGACATCAGTGGGGAGGACGACGAGGATAGGTCCGACTAGGCATCGGACACACCGTCCTTGGGCGACGCAGGCAGCACAATCATCTGCACCTGGCCTTTCCCCTGGCAGAGCGATTTGCCGGGGGTGGGGCCAGCTCCTTGAACTTCTTGGGGTCGCCTCCTTGGGAGGCTGGCATGGGAAGGCTGGATAAGACGAAGAAGGTAGGTGGCAGGCCGTCAAGTTGGAGTACGATGGCACCAATGCCTTCGTCTTGTATTGCCAGCCTGCTGCCTCATCTTTCGGCTCTTCTCCCGGCACCATCATCACCAGCCCTCTTCCGGACGGCCGCCAGGATGTTCTCTTGGTGTCTTTTGCTGCTCGTACCTCGCCTAGGCACTCCTTTTGCCCTCCTGCCATCTTGTTCCTTTTCCTGGGGAGAGGGACAAGAAAGGGATTACGGGCATCTTATCTCTTTTTAGTTTTTAAGCCTACGGGCACTTGTCAGATTTAAACCTTGTAATCCCCTTGCTCATGTTTACATTCTGTATGAATTGTACTTGTTACAACGTTTTTAATGAAGAAAAGGGTGTTCGCTGGGATTTTCCGTGTGTGAGCAAGGATCACACCAAGGAACAAGTCCTTGTTATTTTAAGATAAACGCCGTCACCCAGCAACAGACCTTGCCGTCCTCCTGCTCTACAGCTCGACTACACTCATGCCCTTGGCGGAGGTAGGGCAAAGTAGGATTAGGCCCTTCGATTGTTCCCCTTCCATCGCACTACAACCAAGTTCCGGCCCAAAAAAAGGTTTTTGGACACAGAAAAGAGGGAGCGCGGCGGTATAAGAGTGAGCGAAGCTTCGTACGTTCAAGTTCCACACAGAAATGTAGAGTGGGGGATGAAAGACTTATCTGATTCCGCAGCCCGCGGCAATCTTGGCTTGCCGTGGTTGGATCTTTGGATCTGCAGCCCCCGGCAACCTTGGCTTGCCAGGGTTGGGGTGTCGGCCTATTTCCTTTCCTCCAAACTGCTCAGCAGAAACGCCTGTCCATCCTGTGAACCAAAAGAAAGGACGGGAAGGAACAGAGAGACGCACACTCGACCTCTATGCTAGGGGTTAGTCGCCGCTAAGCACTATCAACCCTAACAAAGAGAGAGACTCAACCTAGCATGTATGCTATAACTTAGGGCGCCAGCGCTTCATTTATTTATGCTCAGGGTCTGTGTCTGGCTTTGAACAAAGGGTTACATGCCTGGCTTGTAGAAAAAGTGGTTTGCCGGGGGGCCCGGCAACCATTCCTTATGGTTAAAACTTGCGAAGATGTCTGATATTCCAGGAATTGCTCACTAGAATACCATCTTCGGTCTCCAGGTGGACTGCGCCGGGCCTGGTGACTCGTATTACTCGATAAGGGCCTTCCCACTTTGGCGTCAACTTGTTGGAATTCTTGGCCGACTGAACGTGCCGAAGAACAAGGTTGCCTTCCTCAAAGCTTCGGGCATGAACCTTGCGGCTATGGTAGCGGCACAAGACTTGCTGGTAGCATACAGCTCGCATAGCTGCCCGAAGATAATCTTCCTCAAGGAGCATTGCGTCATCTTGCCGCAATTGCTCTTGCTCAAGCTCATCATAAGCAAGCACTCAGGGTGACCTGTATGTGAGTTCCATGGGGAGAACTGCTTATGCCCCGTAAATGAGGGAGAAGGGTGTCTGGCCGGTGGCTCGATTTGGTGTCATTCTGATTGACCAAAGAACCGCTAGAAACTCATCAATGCAGCATCTTCCGCACTTGTGTAGCCTGCCAAAAGTATTTGTTCGGAGGCCCCGCAGCACTTTAGCATTTGCCCTCTCCGCCTGGCCGTTGCATCGTGGATGTGGAACAGAAGCAAAACAGGCCTTGCTACCGAGGTCTTGAATGTACTGCATGAAGGTGTGGCTTATGAACTGCGTGCCGTTGTCGGTGATGACCCTATTTGGCACACCAAAACGGTAGACTAGCCCCTTGAAGAACTTGACGTCTGATTGTGCTGTCACCTTTCTCACTACTTCCACTTCTGGCCGCAATGTACAAGTATTCAAAGCTCCAGACATCATGGGGAAAGTGGCCCAGTATGTCAAGCCCCCAGACCGAGAATGGTCAGGAAAGAGGGATTGTTTGGAGAGCTTAAGCTGGTTGATGAAGCTTCTTTGAATGGAACTGACACGCTTCACACTTGGTTACTAGTGCAGTTGCATCTTGGAGGGCAGTGGGCTAGAAGAAACGTTGCCGGAATGCCTTGCCAGCAAAGGCTCTTGATCCTATGTGGGAGACACATATGCCTCCATGTATCTCTGCCAACAGCTCCAGTCCGTCTTCCCGGGGAATGCACTTCATTTTCACACTGTTCGGTCTTTTCCTGTACAAGACGTCGTCCATGAACTGGTACATGGCAGATCGACGGGCTACTTTCTCTGCTTCTTCCTGCTCTTCCGAGAGTTCCCCTATTTGGAGGAACTGAACGGTGTGTTGCGCCCATGCCGGAGCCTGAGGCTTGATGGCAAGGACTAAAGGCATCTCTTCTGCTGTGGGGGCGGTCGCCTCCATGGCAAGGGCTTGAGGCCCTGCCAGAGACTGTTGCTCCTTGGCCAGCTTAGCGTCTCCGGCAACATCCTTGTCGGCGGCTCCTGGGAGGTCGGTGGGAAAGTACTTGCCGGGGCTCAATTTCCTTCGCTTATCCTTCCATGCCAATGGTTCCATGGATGGCTGAGTTAGTTGGAGGACGAAGGTCCCTGGTTCCACAGGTAACTTTAAGGCAACACGTTTTGACAAGTCGTTAGCAATGCTGTTCTCTGCTCGAGGAACATGCTCTGCTTGCAGACCGTTAAAACGTTCCTCCAACTTTCTCACTTCATCTATGTAGGCCTCCATCAACGGGCTTTGATAATCCTTGTTGACTTGCTTGACGACAAGCTGTGAGTCACCTCTGACGATGAGCTTCCTTATTCCGAGGTCCCGCAGCGATCCTGAGACCGGCAAGCAGCCCTTCATACTCGGCATTGTTGTTTGTTGACCTCTCCCTAGGGAAATGCATTTGGACCACATACTTGAGGTGCTCTCCGGTGGGTGCGACAAGCAGCACACCAGCACCGACACCTTGCAGCGAGAAAGTCCCATCAAAATACATAATCTAGTTGCGGCTTGTTTCGTTGTCGGGGAGAGTAGTCTCTTGAATTTCTTCGTCGGGCGTTGAGGTCCATTCCGCAATGAACTCCGTCAAGACTCTACTCTGAATTGTTGAAGTACTCTCAAACTTTGGACCAAAGCTCGATAGTTCCAATGCCCATTCCACAATCCTCCCGGTTGCATCTAGGTTATGCAAGATCTGTTGCAAAGGAAGGCGGGTGACGACGGTGATCTCATGTGCTTGGAAATAATGACGCAGCTTCCTCGAGGCCATAAGGAGGCCGAAGAGCAATTTCTGCACGCCGGAGTACCTTGATCTGGTCCCCTGCAAGAGGGAAATGACAAAGTAAACTGGGTGCTGCATCATCTTCTTCTTCTGCACCACTTCATTTGCTTGCGCCATTTTCGCCCCATCGGTGTTGGACTCTACCGGGAGGGGGGGGCTCTGGCTCGCCATTCGTCGGCTTTGCCATTGCTACTGCCTCTTCGTCGACCTCCCTCTGCACCACTAGTGCTGTGCTGACCACTTGATTCGTTGCCGCTAGATACAGCAGCAACGGCTCTTATGGTTTAGGTGCAACTAGTATTGGTGTCGAGGAGAGGTATCTCTTCAAATCCTGCAGCACTGCCTCAGCTTCTGGGGTCCATTCCATCGGGCCTGCCTTTTTCCGGATCTTAAAAAAGGGAAGGGCGCGCTCAGCAGATTTGGAGATGAACCTGCTCAAGGCAGCAACGCAGCCAACAAGCCGACGCACATCCTTGACTCGCCTTGGCACCTCAATCTGCTCAATTGCTTTGATCTTGTTGGGGATCGCCTCGATCCCACGCTGTGACACAAAGAACCCGAGAAGCTTGTCAGACGGAACACCGAAGACACACTTCTCAGGGTTCAACTTGAGGTTGATCTTGCACAAATTTGCAAATGTTTCTTCTAAGTCTCGTATGAGTGTTATACTGTCCTTGGTTTTGACCACTGTGGCATCCATATAAGCTTCCATATTTCTATGTAGCTGAGGCACAAAACCAATTTGGACTGCTCTTGCAAATATTGAACCAACGCTTTTCAACGCGAAAGGCATTCGTATAAAACAATACGTACCACATGGGGTGATAAATGCAGTCTTCTCTTCATCCTCTCTTGTCATTAAGATCTGGTGGTATCTTGAGTAAGCGTCAAGGAATGACAGCAAGTCACACCCGGCAGTGGAGTCCACAATCTAGTCAATGTGCGGCAAAGGGAAAGGATCCTTTGGACAAGCTTTATTGATGTCTGTGTAATCAATACACAGCCTCCACTTCCCATTTGCCTTGCGCACAACTACCGGATTGGCCAACCACATTGGGTGGAGTACTCCTCTGACCAAGCCTGCCGCTTCCAACTTCCTGATCTCCTTTGTGATGAACTCTTGTCGCTCCAAAGCTTGCTTCCTGACCTTCTGCTTGATAGGCCACGCATGAGGATAGACAGCAAGGTGGTGCTCAATCACCTCCCTGGGAACGCCGGGGATGTCGGATGCTTCCCATGCAAACACATCGACATTCGCCCAAAGGAAGGCGATGAGCGTGTTTTCCTATTTGCTGTCGAGGGTGGAGCTTATGGCGAAACCTCCGCCTGTACCATCCTCTTTGAGGGGCACGTTCTTGGCCTTTGGTGGTGCAGCTTTGGATTTCTTGCTCTTGCCGGTGGAGCTCTCTAGCACGTCCTCGACGGGAGCACAACATTTCGAAGAGGTGCACTTGCCGTAGTGGGTACAAGAGGTCTTGCCGATCTTCTTCCCTCCTAGGGCTCCAGCGGCAGGAGCAAGTGCCTTGGCAGCAGTTGCTGCAACCGCCTCCCGATAGAGTTGGTTGGCGCAGATCAGCGCGTCTTTCTTGTCAGAGGGGACGGTGATGATGCTCATTGGCCCAGGCATCTTCAATGTGTTGTAGGCGTAGTGTGATGCCGCCATAAACTTGGCTAGTGCTGGGCGGCCGAGGATCCCATTGTAGGTCAAGGGGATCTCGGCAACATCAAAAACAATCCTCTCTGTTCTATAGTTTAGCTCACCTCCAAATGTAATAGGCAATGTGATTTTACATTTCGGCTGACTCCTTCCTGGATTGACCCCTTGAAACAAGCCCGTCTCTTCGAGGTCCCCATCAGAAATCTGCAGCCTTTTGTTCACAACAGGCGAGATCATGTCTAGACCGGCCCCGCCGTCGACTTGCACTTTTGTCACCTTGAGGTTGTGTATTGTTGGTGAAACCAACAATGACAAACACCCGACCGCAGTTGTGCGATCAGGGTGATCCTCGGTGTCAAAAATGATAGGAATACTGGACCACTTCAGTGGCCTCTGGGCATCGAATGATGGCTCTGCCTTAGTGATCTCATGCACCCACTGCTTGAGTTGGCAGTGAGAGGTCTGCAGCAAGGCGCCACCGTCGACGCACATGGCCTTTGTAGCTTTCTGGAACTCATGCTTGCCGGACTCGTTGTCCTCATCATGATCATCGTCTTCCTGCTTCTTGTCGCGGCCCCGGGCGGGCCTTCTTGTTGATTATCTTTGCCACGGTGACCAGCTTGGCTTCCACGCTTCTTGTTGGACCCCTCGGCACCATCCTGGCCCTTCTCTTTGTCTCGCCTCTCATACTCGGCCTTCTGTTTCTCTGTGAGCTGCTCAATTTGCCGGCAGTTCTGGAGGTCATGGCCCTTGGTGCGATGGATCTTGCAGTACTGCTTGTCGGAGCTTTCTGGCTTGTCGGCGGCCGCTAAGGCCCAGCAGGCAGCGCACCCGGCAACTTCCATGCCAGGGTCGTCAGCCTTGGCCTTTTTGGCAGCGTCGGCGTCGTCGGATCCCTCGACGGCAAGCACGGTCTTGCCCTTATGCTTCCTGTTGCAGCATCGACCCTTGTTTGCCGGGGCGATGGCGTCTTTGTCTGTGGAGTCGGTTTCTGCACCGGCGTCTTTGCCGGGGTACTTCCTCCCCTCTTCAGCTCGAGCACATCTATCAGCAAGAACGTAAAGTTCGGCCACATCCTTGACCTTGTTCATCGCCATCTCTTCACGCATCTTGTGATTGCGCACATTCTGATGGAATGCGCTGATGACAGCGGCGGGATGAACATCTGGGATGTTGTACTGCACCCGGCTGAATCTTTGTATGTACTTGCGCAGGTTTTCGCCTTCTTTCTGGGGGATGACATGCAAATCGCTTGCCTGGCCATGAGCTTGGTGTCCTCCAGTAAAGGCGCCAACAAACTAATGGCACAAATCCAACCAAGAAGAAATGGAATCCGCTGGCAAGTGCATCAACCATGACATGACATTGGGTTTAAGTGCCAATGGGAAATAATTGGCAAGCACCTTGTCATCGCGAGCTCCGGCAGCTTGAATCGCGATGGTGTAGATGCTAAGGAACTCCGATGGGTGAATCTTGTCATTGTAGTTCTCGCCGACGTCAAGCTTGAACTTGCAGTGAGTGGGCCACTGGAACTGCCGCAGCTCACGGGTAAAGGCTGGACAACCCACCTTGTAAGGTAGGCCACCAGAACCTCCCGGTGCTGGGTGGTCCATAGTGGGCCCTGCCCGCCTATCTGACTGATGGCGCGCTTTGCGCCGCCGCTCGATGGTGGTTCAAGCATCTTCATGGGCTCGCTCTCGAAGAACTTGCCGCTGATCGTGGTGAGTCCGTGGGTCGGACGACGCTGTGGAAATGTTATCACAAGCGTCGATCCAACGGGCCAACGTCCACAGTAGCTAGCGCGGAGGAGGATAGTGCACCATGGTCGAAGCACCTCCGGTTCTTCCACCACTGGCGTGCGCCGGCTTGACAGAGCGCCAGCCTGAAGGCCCCGCTGGTCGCGGTTCATCTTTGTTGGCGATGCTGACGAGGCTCCGGATGGTGGCCCTCCATTCGTCGAGCTTCTTCGGAGCAGGAGGAAAGTCGAGGAGCAGTTGTGCGCATGCCAACGCTTCCGCTGGTGTGGGTGGCAGCGAAAGCTATGTAGACCGTGATGCGCTCTGGCTTCTAACCACATTAGAAGGAGCTCTATCATGGCCTCGTGATCGCGCGTCATTTTTGCCAGCGTCTTGGCGTGCATGCTGGTCTAGTGCATCTCGTGAGTGGTGCTCAGGGCTCTTCCCGCGGCGGTGCCTGGGGTCACCAACGTGATGGCCCTGCTCGTCGTGCAGGACCTAGGAAGAGCGCGGTGCGGGCACCGGCATAGGCGTCTTGGAAGTCACATCGCTACCCATAGGCAGCACGACTCTGCCCTTGGAGGGCCCCGCGCCGCGTGCGGGGGGCACGGCTCCATCTTTGGATTTAGCGGTGTGTGGCTCGTCGTCTCATGCATGAATGACATCGCTCGCTTGGCTTTGGTTGCCAGAGCGTCGTGGGTGTTCGTGGGCCATGCCTCGGCCCTCATCCACGACCGCCCTGTCGCCTACCCGTGCTGGTACAGGAGGTTCGGCTCTAGATGAACCGATCGCCGTGATCGTCTTCTTCTTGGGAGCCATGGTGATGAAGAAACTGCTATACTAACTGCTAGACCGGATTTTCACAACCGCGCCCCCTACCTGGTGCACCAAAGATGTCGGTGGAAACGACACCTATGGGATCACGAGGATCCCTTCTATGGTTGGCGGGTGCGAGGTTGTGCAAAGAGCGGGTCTAGTGGTTAGTACAAGGAGATTTTACCCAGGTTCGGGCCGCGAAGATGCGTAATACACTAGTCCTGCTCTGGTGTATATTTGAGTGTTCTTGAGCTCTTGAACTAGCTACGATGCGTGCGTAGTCCAAAAAGTCCGAATCCTTCCTCGGTACGCCTCGGGCCTCCTTTTATAGTTCAAAGGGTATGCCATAGCGGCACACAGGAGGTGGAAAGTGTGTACAGTGTACAAGCTTATCGCCTAACATCATAGGACAAAACGCATTAAATGCGCTACTTAGGTGTCCTCTTGGTTTATCGGGGACGGCAACGAAGCCCATCCAGAGTGTTGCCGCTTCGCCTTGCTTTGACACACGTCCAGGCCAACGAGGCATGCAGTGCCATGTAGGCTGGCAGGCTGCTGAGCTGGTGCGGTGGCAGAATCTTCACGAAGATCTACATGCCACAACGCAGGTGCTTGACTAGTTGGCTTAGGAGCCACGTACTGCCATGTGGGTACTTGCTTAGTTGGTGGGCCGGGCGCTGAGTTGGGTCGGCGACGGGGCGGCAAAGCCTTGCCGCGGTCTTGCTAATATTCCCGGCAAGGGTCTTGCCGGGTGAGGGAGTCCTGGATTAGCGGGTGTCCGAATGGCCGGACGAAGGCCTTTGGCCGGACTCCCGGACTATGAAGATACAAGATTGAAGACTCTGTCCCATGTCCGGATGGGACTTTCCTTGGCGTGAAAGGCAAGCTTGGCGATACGATATGAAGATCTCTTCCCATTGTAACCGACTCTGTGTAACCCTAGCCCTCTTCGGTGTCTATATAAACCGGAGAGTTTTAGTCCGTAGGACGAACAACAATCATACCATAGGCTAGCTTCTAGGGTTTAGCCACTCTGATCTCGTGGTAGATCTACTCTTGTACTACCCATATCATCAATATTAATCAAGCAGGAGTAGGGTTTTACCTCCATCGAGAGGGCCCGGACCTGGGTAAAAACATCGTGTCCCTTGTCTCCTTTTACCATCCGCCTAGACGCATAGTTCGGGACCCCCTACCCGAGATCTGCCGGTTTTGACACCGACATTGGTGCTTTCATTGAGAGTTCCTCTGTGTCGTCGCCTTTAGGCCCGATGGCTTCTTCGCTCATCAATCGCGATGCGGTCTGGGATGAGACCTTTCTCCCCGGACAGATCTTCGTATTCGGCAGCTTCATACTGCGGGCTGACTCATTTGGCCATCTGGAGCAGATCGAAAGCTACGCCCCTGGCCATCAGGTCAGGTTTGAAAGCTTAAACTACACGGCTGACATCCGCGGGGACTTGATCTTCGACGGATTCGGGCCACGACCGGGCGTGCTGCACTGTCTCGATGGGCATGATCTAGCTCTGCCGCCGGACAGCGACCAGAGCGCCGCTCGGGTGTTCACTCTGACCATTAGTTCGGAGCCGACTGCGCTAGCTAGGGACGGACGGTTGGACGCCGCCCCAGGAGCCGCAATCTCTGCGGCGATAGAGCCGAATACCAGCCAAGTCCTTCGCAAGGCCGGTAACTCGAAGGTGCCGGACTCCGTTCCGAACTCTGAATATTCCGCACCCCTTTCGATCGAACCCGATCGGGCTCCGATCATGGAGTTCATCACCGCAGACGTCTTTCAGCACTCGCCCTTTGGCGATATCGTAAATTCGCTAAAGTCTCTCTCTTTGTCGAAAGAACCCCGGCCGGACTACAGTCGAGGTGGTTGGGATGCGGACGACGAAGTTCGAAACCCACCCACCACCCACTTGATAGCCACTGTCGACGATCTAACCGACATGCTCGACTTCGACTCCGAAGATATCGACGGTATGGACGCCGATAAAGGAGACGATCAAGAACCAGCACCTATAGGGCGCCGGAAAGCCACCTCATCATACGATGTATGCATGGTGGACACATACAACAGAAATGACAACGAGGACCAAAAGGATGCGGCCAGGGATCGCTCCCCCGAAAAACAATCAAAGCGGCGGCGTAAGCGCAAGGCCAAGCCCCACCTCGACAAAGACACAGCCATAGCAGGGTGACTCAACGGACGATGAACATGCCGTCGAGCATCCGTCCAAACAGGGCGGACAATCCGAACAACCAATCCCCAGGAAAGATAATAGCCCGGATGACCTCACACCAGACAAATTGCTGGAACATCAGAACCTCCACAAAGGCTCATCGCCACTGCACGTAGCCTGAGAAAGCAGTAGCGGAGGCTCAAGACAGCGGAAGATGCACTCAGGATCAGATGGGGCAAAGTACTCAATACCACACACAAGTACGGCAGTAGTCGCCACACAAAGAGCTATCCAAAGCGGAAACTACTACCGGAATTTGACGAAGAGGCCATAAAGCCCCCACAGTCAAAAAATAAGGAAGCCACAAGGTTGGATAGACGACCCCACGATCAATCTCACGCATCAAAGGACGCCACACTCAATATGGCGTGCGATCCGTCCAAGAATTCGCATCAGAAAACTGGCCCAACCAGATCCATCTATAGGCCAAGAAAGCAAGCTCCAGTGAGTGATGCAACGCAAAAAATACCCGAACATCGCGGCACGCCTAAATACAGGGGCGCCGCACACCCCCTATGTTTTACCGATGAGGTGTTGGACCATGAATTCCCAGCCGAATTCAAGCCAGTGAACATAGAAGCATACGACGGAACAACAGACCCTGGAGTCTGGATTGAGGACTACATCCTCCACATACACATGGCTAGAGGAGATGACCTCCACGCCATAAAATACTTACCCCTTAAGCTCAAAGGGCCAGCCCGGTATTGGCTTAAAAGCCTCCCCGAAAACACCATGGGAAGTTGGGAAGTGCTTGAGGATGCTTTCCGGGCAAATTTTCAAGGGACCTATGTCCGGCCCCGGATGCAGATGATGTGAGTCATATAACTCAGCAGCCCGGAGAGTCAGCCCGGAAGCTCTGGAATAGATTCCTTATCAAAAAGAATCAGATAGTCGACTATCCGGACGCAGAGGCCCTAGCAGCTTTCAAACATAGCGTCCGAGATGAATGGCTCGCCAGACACCTCGGCCAAGAAAAGTCGCGACCAATGGCCGTGTTAACAAGCCTCATGACCCGCTTCTGTGTAGGAGAGGATAGCTGGTTGGCAAGAAGCAGCACCAGCAACCCGAATACGTCCGAACCCAGAGATGGGAACGGGAAGCCGCGCCATAACAAAGAACCACGCCGGATAAAGGACAATAGCCCGATGAGCACGGCAGTAAACGCCGGATTCAAAAGCTCTCGGCAAAATCAGAAAAAGCCGCCCCCCAAAGACGATAGGGACGAGCTATCCAACCTCAACAAAATTTTGGACAAAATATGTCAAATCCACAGCACTCCGGGGAGACCTGCAAACCATACCCATAGAGATTGTTGGGTCTTTAAGCAGTCCGGCAAGCTCAACGCCGAACACAAGGGGCTCAACACACCAAGCGAAGATGACGATGCACCCCACGAGCAGAACACCGGAGAACAAAAGAAGTTCCCACAAGAAGTCAAGACAGTAAATCTACTTCACGTGACAAAAGGGAAGAGCAGAACGGCACCTACAAAGACACGCGCCGTACAGCCAGCCCCGGAGGAACAACCCCACTGGTTTTTACAACCAATCACCTTCGATCATCAGGATTACTCCAGAGGAGACCAGAACGCAGGCTGGACTGCCTTGGTCGTAAATCCAATTATTTACGGACTCCAATTTACAAACGCCCTTATGGACGAAGGCAGCGAATTGAACCTGTTATATCAGGACACAGTCCGCAAACTCGGGGTAAACCCAGTTGTAATCCACCTCGGCAACACTTCCTTTCAAGGAGTAACGCCAGGTTCGGATACCCCAAGTATGGGTTCCCTTACGTTAGAAGTCACGTTTGGATCACCCGACAACTTCCGAAGCGAAAAACTAACATTCCACATCGCCCCATTCGTAAGTCGCTATCAAGCGCTACTGGGACGCGAAGCTTTCACCCGCTTTAACGCAATACCGCACTACGCATCCCTTACACTCAAAATGCTTGGCCCAAAGGGCATCATTTCATTACAAGGGAACATAAATTAACCCCCAAAGTACGGACAGGGGTGCGGCTGCCTAGACAGCCGCCCACAAATCCAGCCCTACTATCCCGGACACGGCTCGACGAGTCCAGCGTCAACATGCTTAATAGCCGCATACCCTCGTGCAAGGGGCTCCGTGTGCTCACGCCTGGAGACAATACGGCCCAACTCTTGCTCCAACTATATTTTATTTATTTCGATATAGATTTCTCGCACGCTTATTTTTTTACTAAGTTCCTCTCTTTCGCAGACGAACATCGTGCTACGCCCATCCAGGATACGGCACAACGGAGACACAGGCGCAGACGTGCAGCAGGGACCCGTTTCAAGGATTCTTTTTAGATTAAGACCCTGCGTAAACCTTTTTTACTGTCTCTTGTTGATAGCATCCCCCGGTTTTCTCTATAGCCGAGGAGGAGGCTGGCGTCTTGGCATGTGGCCAAGCCAGAATTTTTGCACGTACCTGGACACTAGGGGCTTTTTTACCAAGGGCTCTATTTCGGCCCGTCTTCATAAAGACCGAATACCTTAGGGAGTGTTCAGTGTCGCGAGTTTGGCCCTATATGCATCAGCTCCGAATCATGTCTTTGGTCAAATGTTGGGTTTGCCCGGCTCCTGTGTTTTGCTGCCTTATGTTCCGTTATATCGGCTAACGCGGCACCAGGAGAACTACTGTGATTGTGCCCCAATTCGGCCAGGTGAGCACCTCAGTAGAGAAAGCTGAAAATTGACTGTCATGATATAGCGAGAGACTGGTCAACCACTCGATGACTTTTGGAATCTTTCGGATTCCCCCGCATTAACGAAGGGCCACTTCCCGGTCAGGCACACTCGCGCCCCGAATTCGGGCAAGCGCGGTGCCCCTAGGGGCTATTCAGTAGCCCCACTGTCAAACTCCTATGGCTAAGTGAAAGTGATAAAGCATTATAGTCCAGTTGCCTAGTTCACCGCGCCATCACCTCCTTTGTAGGACCAAGACATTGGATTAAGTGTGATAAGGCGCCTTTTTGCGAACACCCCCGCATTCTATGCGTGGGGGCTGAAGCCAACGACTGCCATCTTTCAGGTTATATACACATATATACATTAAACGGCCGCACAGGAGGCATTATGATTCTTGCAAGCACAAGTATAAAAAGCTTTTTTCATAAAAACAAAATTCGTTTTACAAATAGTATCAGCTATTCGAACACAACATCCTTCGATCACTGCGACTCTATTATACGAGCGCCAGGAAGAACTTCCTCAAAATAGTGCTTGGTAGGTACTCGGCTTTCGTCCGAATCCTGGGACGCAACAATACTGGCCTTCATATCTGCCCAGTATGTTTTGACACGGGCAAGAGCCATCTGTGCACCCTCTATGCACGCCGACCTCTTCACCGCATCAGCATGCGGCACCGAACCAAGGAACTGCTGCACCAAGCCAAAATAACTCTTCGGCTCCAGCTTCTCCGGCCACAGACGACTCGCAACATACCTCATGGCGAGTCTGGATAATCTGTTCAGCTCCGCCCAGGCGGCTAAACGGTCGGACACTGACAGTGGGCATTCTAGATTGTGGTACTGCGACCAAAAAAGCTCTTCCAACTCATGGTCACCTCGGCTGCGGAAGTGTTCAGTCGCGTCCGCCGCACTTGCGGCCAAATCCAGATAAGCGTTTTCCGCACTCCACTGCCGGTCTAATGGAACATACTTGGGGTCTCCAAACTTCATCCGCAGCATATAAGGCTTTCCATCCGTGATATCTCCGGCCTGACGCAGCTCCTCCTTCATCGCTCTCATGGCAGAGCGAGTATCCTTGGCTTCGGCAGTGATCTTTTCAAGGTCCTGCTGAGCCGCCTTACCCGCATGTTCAAGAAATTTACAGCGGTCGGTAGCATCCTTAAATTTTTTGGCCATCTCGGCTATTTCCTTCTTGCTCTGGCAGTGAGCAGCCTGTTCGGCTCTTAGCTCTTCAGCCGCTTTAACGGCAGCCGCATCACTTTTCCTTGCTTGCTCCTTGGCTCGGGCAAGTTCCGCCCGAAGGTTCTCCATGGCAGCAGCACCATCTACATAAAATATATATATATAAGGCCCGAGCATCAAGCTCCTATTACTGGGTGTCTTTTGAACATACCTTGAGCCTCGTCTAGCCGCTTATTTACAAACGCGATGTCGGCATCTGCTACGTCAAGTTGCCGCTTCAGTTCGGCAGATTCATCAGTCCGGCTAGCCACCGAACACCTCGCCACCTTCATAGAATAGGTGACATATTATACCTGGGGTTATGATCCTCTGTGCGCCGTCACTCATGACGACACACAAAGTCTCAGGGGCTACTATTCATACAGGGCACATTTAATATGCGGCTCTACGAAAACGTACACCTTTTTACATACCTCAAAGCCTGTTAGTAACCTCCTGGCAGCCTTGTACAATCTGCTTTCCGCGGATGAAATCCTTCCAATCACCGTATCCATCAACGTACGGTGTTCTTCTGAGATGGATGCCCTACCAAGCAGATCCTTCAGCCCCTCCGCCGGCGCGCAAGAGGGTGCCGGACTAGTCTGACGACCTTTTCCAGGGTCCGGACTTGAAAAAACCCTCCGGGACAATACCTCGGGGTCGCCAGCCTCGTGAGACGGTGGAACAAGGGGAGGTGTTTCGCTCTCTATCATCTCTGGACGAAGATCCCCTGAAGATGAGCTCCGCTGAGAAGGGTTGAGATCCGAACTGCAAAATAATGTTTCGGTTATTTTCCTCAGGAATAAAACGTGAGTGTGATTCATTATGGAACCCCTCCCTTCACTTACGCCTCGGGGGAGAGCGGGTCCCCTTTAGGGGGCGATTCGGCTGGGGCGTTCTCCTGTATCGAACCCCCTGACGAAGATTTCTTTCCCCGTTTTGAGGTTATCACCTCCGGGTCTTCAGAGGCAGTCCTTTTCTTTCCTTGGTCGGGAGAATTTTTGATTCTTCCCTTCCTAACGGCCTCCTTCGTGGAGGCGGTAGCTCCTTGGGTCCCCTCTTCGCCTTCCGCCAACGGCGCGACCTCCAGCATCCTGGTCAGCATGGGATTCGGCACGGTCTCGGGCAGGGGGGCTGGACACCTGATAAGCTTTGCCTTCGCCATCCACTCCTGTTCGAAGGACAACTCTGCTAAAGGGTAGATTTGATAAAAATATGGATGGTGTATCCAAATACGGGGCTACTTACTTTAGCATCCGGGCGATTGCAGCTCAGACCTGCATCCTCGGACAAATCCAGACACCTTGCTTGTGATCCGAAGAACAATTTGTACATCTCCATGGGTGTCATTCCCATGAAATGTTGTAGGACTCGTGGTCCCTCCGGATTGAACTCCCACAGGAGGACAGGTCGACGTTTGCAGGGCAGTGTGCGGCGAATCACCATGACTTGTGCCACTACGGTCAAATTGATATCTCTTTCTAGAAGATCTCAAATGCGGCCCTGCAGCAAGGGCACGTCTTTGGGTGGCCCCTAGATAAGTCCTTCGTTAACCCATGACGCCAGCCGTGGTGGGGGACCCGAGCGAAAAGTAGGTGGTGCCACCCATGTGGTACCCCTAGGGGCTGTGATGTAAAACCAGTCCCGCTGCCACAAGCCGAGCTCCTCTTGAAAAGAGCCTTCGAGCCATGGAGCGTCGTCCATCTTGCTTATTATAGCCCCTCCGCACTCAGCGTGCTGCCCCTCGATCATTTTCGGTTCCACTTTCAAAGTTCTTAGCCACAATCCAAAGTGAGGGTGATATGGAGGAAGGCCTCGCACACGACAATGAATGATGAGATCTGGAGGATGGACTCCGGAGCTAGGTCATGGAACTCCAACCCGTAGTAATACATAAGCCCCCTCACAAAGGGATCGATCGGGAAGCCTAGCCCCCAAAGGAAGTGAGATGCGAACACCACGCTTTCACCGGGCTGGGGAGCGGGAACCACTTTCCCTTGAGTAGGCAGTCTATGCGAGATTTCGCTGGTTAGATACCTGGCATCTCTTAGCTTTCGCACATCTTCTTCCGTAATGGAGGAAGGCATCCACCGGCCTTGTAGGTCGGAGCCGGACATCTTCGAAGGTCCGAAGCGCCTAAAACTAGAGCTTTGGGTGTTGGAACTCGAAGCGAGGGGCGGATTTGATTGGTTTGAGAAGAAGGGAGCCGGGCCTTGGTTCCTTTATAAAGGAGGTGAATACCAAGAGCCCTCCCTGTAATCGTTTGAGACTCGCTTTCAATTAGGGAGTCATACCCAAGTCACGGTTGGGTTACCCACACCCGTATTGATGAGAATCCCGGAATAAGGGGACACGATCTCTGCTTTGACAAGACGTTCCAAGGAAACCACCTCGCTAAACGCGCTGAGGTGGAACAATAAAATGAATAAAAGCCTGGCCGTGGCACGATGTCACGCCGCGGAATACGTCAGCAGATCCGATTAACGCAAATATTATTCTCTCTACGGTGGAATGTGGAACTTATTTTGCAGAGCCGGACACTACCCTGGTGTTCAACATCTTCTATGAAGTATTCGGAGGAGGAACCCGCCTTGCAATGACGAAGACAACTTGCGCGCCGGACTCGTCGTCATTGAAGCCTGGTTCAGGGGCTACTGAGGGAGTCCTAGATTAGGGGGTGTCCGAATGGCCGGACTAAGGCCTTTGGCCGGACTCCCGGACTATGAAGATACAGGATTGAAGACTCTGTCCCGTGTCCGGATGGGACTTTCCTTGGCATGGAAGGCAAGCTTGGCGATACGATACGAAGATCTCCTCCCATTGTAACCAACTCTATGTAACCCTAGCCCTCTCCGGTGTCTATATAAACCAGAGAGTTTTAGTCCGTAGAACGAACAACAATCATACCATAGGCTAGCTTCTAGGGTTTAGCCACTCCGATCTCGTGGTAGATGGTAGATCTACTCTTGTACTACCCATATCATCAATATTAATCAAGCAGGAGTAGGGTTTTACCTCCATCGAGAGGGCCCGAACCTGGGTAAAAACATCGTGTCCCTTGTCTCCTGTTACCATCCGCCTAGACGCACAGTTCGGGACCCCCTACCCGAGATCCGCCGGTTTTGACACCGACACCGGGGCTTTGCGAGCGCCCTCGGCAAGAGTCTTGCCGGGGCCTCGTGGGTATCTTCGGTAGGAGCCTTGCTGGGGCCTCGTGGGCATCCTCGGCAAGGAGCCTTGCTGTTGTTTTGTCTTCTGGTTCCTATCTAGGCCTCGCAGGCCCTTTGTCTTCACAAAGGTATGCATTTCACTATGCAGGCCCCCTCCCAAGCCTTGGTTCCAATGTTGTCGATGGTGTCGGAACTCTCTGGCTCAAGGGTGGTGGCCTTGCTGGTGTTGGGTACGTTGCCCCGGCAAGGCTCTTGCCGGGGCTGCGTAGGCCGCCCCGGCAAGGCTCTTGCCGGGGGAAGCCCATCTTGTTGCTTTACCCTTTGCGTCCCTGGTTTGGGCGCTGCTCTGGTAGTCTTGTACTTTTGCTTCCTTCCTCTGCCCCACTAAGCATGGCCACAAGTGAGGCTCTGACTGCCCGTGCACAAGTAAAGGGGTACAAAGAGGACCCCTACTTTTGTACACCGACAAGCTCTGGCATAGTTGAGTATGTTGTGTGACCTCTTTCGGTGGTAGGCTAGCAGATGTAGGGGAAAGTAGGCGGTACTGTCTACCCAGAGTAAAGAGTTAATGCTTCAGAAAGACTGTGTCTCGGTCATCCATTTCTCAAACACCATGTAGTGCAAGAAATTCAACGGAGGAGATCGAGTCTTGTGGGGAAAAGTGCGCAAACCTCTGCAGAGTGTACAAACTAATCATGATTAGCCATGTCCCCGGTTATGGGCATCTTGAGTATCTGGTATTTGAATTATTGTTTGATCTCATCACTTTATTTAATGAAATTGTTGGGTTATTAATGATTTGGTAATTTTGGGATTGAGTTGGGGTTACCTTCTCAATAATGGTATAAACTTGGTAGTAAAATAAAAATGTATTCCTTTGTTGTAGGGAAAAATTAGCTTTATGCAAAATTAAACTTAGAGCCCCCACCAGCCAAATATGCATATAGAGATAGACATTTTCATTATTACTCTATGGTGTGAAATTTCCAGTACATTCAATGTACTGACCTACATGGCTGCAATGTCTCATGTTGCAGGAATCTTACGACGAGTAAGTGATACGTTAGGGTTATGATGTCTACACTCAACTTTGTCGTTGGTGTTGTTGGGACTCCACAACCCTGTTATTACTTCTGCTATATGGATTGAGGTAATAGTATTTATGTTACTTTATAGATGTGATTTACCTCTATTATCAATCCTTGAGTACTATGTGTGTCAGCATACCGATCCAGGGATGACACTTAAGCATAGAGACTTCGATCCATTCGAGTCGGGTCGCTACACTATACCATGCCAATGCTTTTCCCTTCAAAGATAAAGGGAAAACCTTCTTCTTAGCTTCATCCCCGGGCAGACCTGCAAGCTTAAATAATCCACAGATAGTTTGGTAGTAAGATAATTCGTAACGGGTAACAAGTAACAAGTGTAGCAAAGGTGCGGCAAGGTGGCCCAATCCTTTTTATAGTAAAGGATAAGCCTAGACGAACTCTTACATAAAGCAAAGCGCTCCCGAGGACACATCGGAATTATTGTCAAGCTAGTTTTCATCATGCTCATATAATTCATGTCCGTTACTTTGATAATTTGATATGTGGGTGGACTGGTGCTTGGGTGCTATCCTTACTTGGACAAGCCTCTCACTCATGATTGACCCCTCTCGAAAGCATCCACAACTACTAAAGAAGAATCAAGATAAATCTAACCATAGCATGAAACATGTGGATCCAAATTAGCCCCTTATGAAGCAATGCATAAACTTGGGTTTAAGCTTCTATCACTCTAGCAACCCATCATCTACTTATTACTTCCCAATGCCTTCCCTTAGGCCCAAATAATGGTGAAGTGTCATGTATTTGACATTCACATAACACCACTAGAGGAAAGACAACGTACATCTCATCAAAATATCAAACGAATACCAAATTCACACGATTACTTATAGCAAGATTTCTCCCATGTCCTCAGGAACAAACGTAACTAATCACAAAGCATGCTCATGTTCAAGATCAGAGGGGTATTGAATATCATTAAGGATCTAAACATATGATATTCCACCAAATAAACCAACTAGCATCAACTACGAAGAGTAATCAACACTACTAGCAACCCACAGGTACCAATCTGAGGTTTTGAGACAAAGATTGAATACAAGAGATGAACTAGGGGCTGAGAGGAGATGGTGCTGGTGAAGATGTTGATGAAGATTGACCCTCCCTCGATAAGAGGATCATTAGTGATGATGATGGCTTCGATTTCCCCCTCCCGGAGGGCAGTTTCCCCGTAGAATAGCTCCACCGGAGGCCTAGATTGCTTCTGCCCAGGTTCTGCATTGAGACGGCGATGCTTCGTCCCGAAAGCTTCCTTATATTATTTTCTAGGTCAAAACCCTCCATATAGCAGAAGATGGGCACCGAGGGCTGGTCAGGGGGCCCACAAGCTCGGGAGGCGCGCGCCTCCCAGGCTTGTGGCCACCTGGTGGGTCCCATTCTGTTGTTTCTTCACCCAATATTTTTTATATATTCCAAAACGATTCTCCGTAAAGTTTTAGGACATTTGGAGTTGTGCAGGATAGGTATCTCATATTTTCTCCTTTCCGGTCCAGGATTTCGTCTGTCACCACTCTACCTCTTCATTTAAGCCTTGTAAAATAAGAGAGAAAAGGCATAAGAATTGTATCTTAAAGTGAAATAACAGCCCATATTGCAATAAATATCAACATGAAAACATGATGCAAAATGGACGTATCAAGCCATAAAAACATAAGTTAGGGGGTGAAAGGCATGTAGAAAAACATGATGCTAGAGTGCTCATTAACATTTACACAATTATCTCATCCTCAAGGCTCTTTAGCACTTTATTTCAATCATTGTTTGCTGAAACTTTGGCTGTTACATGAAGGAATTATGCCAAATAAGTGATCATGCATAGAGTTTCATTCTGGCTTAAATTTTGGGAACTATGGACCTTTGATATATATCTCTTTAGAGCTCTTTTGATTAGTCCCCTTTATTTACCACATACACACCCATTCAAGAGAAAGCCGAATAATATTCATTTGTAGTGTTGCCACTACGTATGGTAACAAACTCATAGCTGAAATCTGAGTTGTAGCTCTGGTGGGTCGTTCATTGGCTAGCGGAGTCCTCAACATAACATCAAGAAAGGTGACAAAGCCACATTTACACACGTACACATGTATATAGTAGCAGGGTTAGTACCAGCGAGAAGCTGAAGCACCATGTAAGAGATACAACACAGATTTTTGGCATAATCTCATTCACCCTTCAACTAAGTTCCTCTAGAAAATTTTATCCACAAGTGCTATCAAGTCTACTAAAATTAACAACATGGTGTTAAGCATTTCGAACATAACCTTCTCTACATTTTTTCTCAACACCCAAGTCTTTGAAGACTTTTTCTTGTGCATGGTTATTCTTACTTGAGATCATTTCATTAGAATACAGTCCCACAACAAGCCTCATTCATGTAAACTAAACAGAACAAAGGCTACAAAATTATTTCAGCTACTAGAACAAAACCTTTGTTTTAACTATCAAGACTTACTTTCTTTTGCACATATCGCACATACTACTACTACATCTACTCTAAGTATTTCAAGTGCAAGAGACAGGATTCGTAGGACATACCTTCACGCTTGTGAGTTTACACACTTCTCTTCCTTATTCTTGCATTCCTCGTTGGGCGGTGTAGATCAAGTCCTCTGAAAACAAAAATGCAAACGAACTTCAAGGGGTAAAAAGAACAAGAAAAAAGCAAAGCTTATTCTATTTTTGGTTTTTTGGGTTTTTGAAAACTAACTTGCAAACAAAAAATCACAAAGGCAAGACGAAAAAAGAAAGCAAATAAAAAGCAAATTGTTAGAACAAACCAACACAAGTGTTTTGAAGATCCGCGAGCTTAAGTACAACCTCATTACGATTTATTCGAATAATACCACCACATCTTGATGCAGACGTGGCGATGTCCTCCCCCAAGCTTAAGCTTTTGCTAGCCCAGACCGGCGAAATCATTGTGGCGGCTGGTGAGGAGCCCATCCTTGGCTCCAATTGGAGAAGCTTGAATTCGTGTAGGCGGGCGTGTCTCAAAGGGACTCAACGAGGTTGCTCATATCATTGATGGAGCCCTAGAGATTGTAGAGGTCCGCATAGGTGGTGTAGGCTTCTTTTTGTGGCTGCTCTTGGGGTTGCTCCTCTTCTTCATCGGTGGCGAGTTCTTATTCATCTACTTGTTGAGGTTTCGGGCCTTCTTGGTCAAAAGCTACATCTCCTGCCTGTGGAACATAATGCAATTGTCCATGTTTTATGGAGAAATGGTTAGGCATAGGAGTAGGCAATAAGTATGCCACTCTAGGAATTTTGATGCAATTACGACCACAAACTAACTACTACCATTCCAGCGCTAGTAAGAACACGAATATTAACAAGGTTGTTACCTACAATGGGGCGAAGGTGATTGTAGTTGAGACCAAGGGAGTTGGCTAACATGGTGATCACTCCTCCACACACACGATAACTCCTGGTTCATGATTTGCTTGATGCGCGAGGTGTAGCAAAAGCATTTCTAGATTGGGCGAAAAACCGACATCAAGGTTTGCTGCTTTCCCGAGAACTAGCATGTTCTCATCATTCACCTTAGAAACTTCTCCTGTACCCACAACAAGTTAGTGATAACACAATAGAAATAACCTATAGCAAGACTTTCAATGCAACAGGCTCTTTGCCTAGATCCATGGATGACAATCTAGTAGAAGGATTGCCTCGGGTGCGGATTAGTAAAATCATAAACATATCGAAGATCATCGTCATTGTTGGTGAAGCCAAAGTGATTACACCACTCATCGAAAGTGATGTTGAAGTCTTGGTCCAAGATACAGAAAGTGATCCGCTCCTCCTCATAGGCATTTAGCACCAAACCAACATTATGCGAGAGGGTACTAAGAAACTCAAGCATCTTGCGTTCATATGTCTCACATCCCTGATAAACAAAATGATGCAACCCGACATTATCACAAAGAAAATTGAAATCACTAGTAATACCTAGCTTAGCGAGTGTTCATTCGCAACCCCACTTGGATGCTTTGATCTTCCATGTACCAAGTTTCTGAAATTTCTTTCTTGCTTCACGGTTGGTGAAGACAATCCCCTAAGTGAAAACTTGTTGTTGTGAGGTGGACGGACTCGAAGCACCGCGTACGCGAGTGAACCTCCTCGTAAACATCATAGATTAATCACATGGAAGGATTTGAACTCCTTCCTCGGGCTCTTTGTGGCCGCCACGGCTCCATACGACATGGAAGGCTGTCGTCCCCCTTGATGGCTTACCCATGCCTATGCATACCTCATACAACCGTCAGTATCCGTATGGACCACTGTCAAACACTCTGATCTTTTTCTTCTTCTGGTCAAGGATGTCATACGACTGCTTATACAGGTGCGAGTTCCCATATGAAACAATGTCAAATGCTCTAGCCTTCTGTCTCGTTTCTCCAAAGCTTTCAAATGATTGCCCATACGAGCACGGCACCCGTATGGAACACCGTCGTTCGTCCTGGTGCCTTTGGTTGTTTTGTGCTGGAACTTCCAGGACGTCATGCGACCGCCTTTTGTTTTGTTTCTTCTAAAACTTCTCTTTTTCTTCATTTTCTTGTGGGATTACTTCCAACATAACACATATGCATATTTCCAAGCATCCAAACGTCAATACAACATATAATTTAATTTGCACATAGCAAATCCTTCATTAGAACAACTCTTCCAAACTTACATCTTTATCGAGCACTTCAATCACTCTTCTATTGAAACAAAAATAAAAACTTACTTGTGTACTTTATTTGCATGGGTTGCCTCCCACAAATGGCTTGTTTTCGGTCGGTTAGCTCAAACTTAGTGGTGATCAAGGTGGTGCAAACACACCAAGACCATAGCTTCTAGCATTCACAACAATGCCTTCCTCGATATAGGTCTTCATCTTATTTTTCCTAGAAAAAGGTCTTACAAAAGGGCTTTTAGCGGGTACCTAAAATCTTACATTCCCCTCAAACACATTTATCATAGCTTTGATAGTCCTTAGAAAAGGTCTGATACGTCTCCAACGTATCTATAATTTTTTATTGTTCCATGCTATTATATTATCTGTTTTGGATGTTTTATATGCATTAATATGTTATTTTATATGATTTTTGGGACTAACCTATTAACCTAGAGCCCAGTGCCAGTTTCTGTTTTTTCCTTGTTTTAGAGTTTCACAGAAAAGGAATACCAAACGGAGTCCAAACGGAATAAAACTTTCACGATGATTTTTCTTGGACCAGAAGACATCCAGAGGACTTGGAGTGCAAGTTAGAGAAGCCACGAGGCGACCACAAGGACGGAGGGCGCACCTAGGGGGTAGGGCGTGCCCCCACCCTTGTGGGCCCCTCCTGACTCCACCGACCTATTTCTTTCGCCTATATATTCTCTTATACCCCAAAACCATCAGGGGGAGCCACGAAAACACTTTTCCACCACCGCAACCTTTTGTACCCGTGAGATCCCATCTAGGGGCCATTTCTGGCGTCCTGCCGGGGGGGATTCGATCATGGAGGGATTCTACATCAACACCATTGCCCTTTTGATGAAGTGTGAGTAGTTTACGACAGACCTACGGGTCCATAGCTAGTATCTAGATGGCTTATTTTCTCTCTTTGATTCTCAATACCATGTTCTCCTCGATGTTCTTGGAGATCTATTCGATGTAATACTTTTTTCGCGGTGTGTTTGCCGAGATCCGATGAATTGTGGATTTATGATCAGCTTATATATGAATATTATTTGAATCTTCTCTGAATTTTTATATGCATGATTTGATATATTTGCAAGTCTCTTCAAACTATTGATTTGGTTTGGCCAACTAGATTAGTTTTTCTTGCAATGGGAGAAGTGCTTAACTTTGGTTCAATCTTGCGGTGTCCTTTCCCAGTGATAGTAGGGGCAGTAAGGCACATATTGTATTGTTGCCATCGAGGATAAAAAGGTGGGGTTTACATCATATTGCTTGAGTTTACTCCTCCACATCATGTCATCTTACTTAATGTGTTACTCTGTTCTTCATGAACTTAATACTCTAGATGCAAGCGGGAGTCATTCGATGTGTGGAGTAATAGTAGTAGATGCAGGCAGGAGTCGGTCTACTTGACACAGACATGATGCCTATATTCATGATCAATGCCTTAGATATCATCATAACTTTGCACTTTTCTATCAATTTCTCGGCAGTAATTTGTTCACCCACCGTAATATTTCCTATCTTGAGAGAAGCCTCTAGTGAAACCTATGACCCCCAGTTCTATTTTCCATCATATAAGTTCCCGATCTACAATATTAGTTTCTGATTTACTTCCTTTGCAATCTTTTACTTTCCGATCTATAAACCAAAAATACCAAAAATATTTACCTTACCATTTATCTATCTCAATCAGATCTCACTTTTGCAAGTAACCGTGAAGGGATTGACAACCCCTTTATCACGTAGGGTGCAAGTTGTTGATTGTTTGTGCAGGTATTCGGTGACTTGTTCATTGTCTCCTACTGGATTGATACCTTAGTTCTCAAACTGAGGGAAATACTCACTCTACTTTGCTGCATCACCCTTTCCTTTTCAAGGGAAAAACCAATGCAAGCTCAAGAAGTAGCAGGAAGAATTTCTGGCGCCATTGCCGGGGAGATCTACACCAAGTCAAGACATACTAAGTACTCATCATAAACTCTAAGCTCTCGCATTACATTATTCGCCATTCGCCTCTCATTTTCCTCTCCCCCACTTCTAAAACAATTTTCGAAAAGATTTGCCTTTTCTTCGCCCCTCTTCGTTCGTCTTCTTCGCTTGCTTTTTGTGTGCTTGTGTGTTGGATTGCTTGTTTTTCACGATGACCCAAGAGAATACAAAATTGTGTGACTTTTCCAATACCAACAACAATGATTTTATTAGTACTCTGATTTCTCCCACTACTAATGCGGAATCTTGTGAAATTAATGCCGCTTTGTTGAATCTTGTTATGAAAGATCAATTTTCTGGCCTTCCTAGTGAAGATGTCGCATCCCATCTAAACAATTTCGTTGATTTGTGTGATATGCAAAAGAAAAAAGATGTGGATAATGGTATTGTTAAATTGAAGCTATTTCCGTTCTCGCTTAGAGATCATGCTAAAACTTGGTTTTCATCTTTGCCTGAAAATAGTATTGATTCATGGAATAAGTGTAAAGATGCTTTTATTTCTAAGTATTTTCCTCTTGCTAAGATCATCTCCCTTAGGAACGATATTATGAATTTTAAGCAACTTGATCTAGAACATGTTGCACAATCTTGGGAGAGGATGAAATTGATGATACAAAATTGCCCTACGCATGGTTTGAATTTGTGGATGATTATACAAAAAAATTATGCCGGATTGAATTTTGCTTCTAGAAATCTTTTAGATTCGGCCGCGGGAGGTACTTTTATGGAAATTACTTTAGGATAAGATACTAAACTCCTATATAATATTATGGTTAATTATTCTCAATGGCATACCGAAATATCTTCCACTAGTAAAAAAGTGCATGCGATTGAAGAGATTAACGTTTTGAGTGGAAAGATGGATGAGCTTATGAAATTATTTGCTAGAAAGAGTGCTCCTATTGATCCTAATGATATGCCTTTGTCAACTTTGATTTAGAATAATAATGAATCTATGGATGTGAATTTTGTTGGTAGGAACAATTTTGGTAATAATGCGTATAGAGGTAATTTAATCCTAGGCCGTTTTCCTAGTGATTCCTCTAATAATTATGGTAATTCCTACGACAATCCTCATGGAAATTATAATAAGATGTCCTCTGATTTTGAGATTAGTGTTAAAGAATTTATGAGTTTGCAAAAGAGTTTCAATGCTTTGATTGAAGAAAAATTGCTTAAGATTGATGATTTGGCTAGGAACGTGGATAGAATTTCTCTTGATGTTGATTCTTTAAAACTTAGATCTATTCCACCCAAGCATGATATCAATGAGTCTCTCAAAGCTATGAGAATTTCCATTGATGAGTTCAAGGAAAGAACCGCTAAGATACGTGCTAAAAAAGATTGGTTTATAAAAGCATGTTCTTCCAGTTTTCGTGAAAATAATAATGAAGATCTTAAAGTGATTGATGTGACTCCTATTTAATCTTTTTTTCCAATATAAATCTTGATAAAGATGGGACTAGATATGAGTCAACTTTAGTTAAAAGGCGTCCCAATTATTCGGAGTTTTTAGATCTTGATGCAAAAATTGATACAAGTGGTATTGGACATGTCAAAACTTTAAGTAGCAATGAACCCATTCTTTTGGATTTCAAGGAATTTAATTATGATAATTGTTCTTTTATAGATTGTATTTCCTTGTTGCAATCCATGTTGAGTTCTCCTCATGCCTATAATCAAAACAAAGCTTTTACTAAACATGTCATTGATGCTATGATGCAATCTTTTGAAGAAAAGCTTGAATTGGAAGTTTCTATCCCTAGAAAACTTTATGATGAGTGGGAACCTACTATTAAGATTAAGATCAAAGATTATGAGTGTCATTCTTTGTGTGATTTGGGTGCTAGTGTTTCCACGATTCCAAAAACTTTATGTGATGTGTTAGGTTTCCGTGAATTTGATGATTGTTCTTTAAATTTGCATCTTGCGGATTCCACTATTAAGAAACCTATGCGAAATATTAATGATGTTATTATTGTTGCAAATAGGAATTATGTCCGTAGATTTCATTGTTCTTGATATAGATTGCAATTCTGCATGTCCTATTATTCTTGGTAGACCTTTCCTTAGAACGATTGGTGCAATTATTGATATGAAAGAAGGAAACATTTGACTTCAATTTCTGTTAAGGAAAGTCATGGAACACTTTCCAAGAAAGAAAATTAAATTCCCTTATGAATCTATTATGAGAGCCACTTATGGATTGCATGTCAAAGATGATAACACTTAGATCTATTCGTGTTTTATGCCTAGCTAAGGGCGTTAAACAATAGCGCTTGTTGGAAGGCAACCCAATTTTATTTTATTTTTGCTTTTTAGGTTCCGTTTTGCAATAAATATTTCATCTAGCCTCTGGTTAGATGTGGTTTTGTGTTTTCATTAGTGTTTGAGCCAAGTAAGACCTTTGGGATAGCTTACGGTGATAGTTGTTTTGATCTTGCTGAGAAACAGAAACTTTTATGCCCAGGAAAATAATTTTCATAATTTATAGAAGCGTGCTTTTGATCTGATTTATTTTGCACTAGATTGGTAGACAAATTTCCCAGGTTGTCCTAATTTTTCAGAATGTTTGGAGTTACATAAGTATTCGAGAGTTACAGATTGCTACACACTGTTCTGTTTTTGATGGATCCTGTTTTCTATGTGTTGTTTGCTTATTTTGATGAATCTATGACTAGTATCAGGGGGTATGAACCATGGAAAAGTTGGAATACAGTAGATATTACACCAATATAAATAAAGAATGAGTTCACAATAGTACCAAAAGTGGTGATTTATTTTCTTATACTAACAGAGCTTATGAGATTTTTCGTTGAGTTTTGTGTTGTGAAGTTTTCAAGTTTTGGGTAAGGGTTTGATGGACTATAGAATAAGGAGTGGAAAGAGCCTAAGCTTGGGGATGCCCAAGGCACCCCAAGGTAATATTCAAGGGCAACCAAGAGCCTAAGCTCGGGGATGCCCCGGAAGGCATCCCCTCTTTCGTCTTTGTCTATCGGTAACTTTACTTGAGGCTATATTTTTATTCACCACATGATATGTGTTTTTCTTGGAGAGTCTTGTATGATTTGAGTCTTTGCTTTTTAGTTTGCCTCCTTGCTGTACACACCTTTTGAGAGAGACACGCATGAATCGTGATTTACTAGAATACTCTATGTGCTTCACTTATATCTTTTGAGTTAGGCAATTTTGCTCTAGTGCTTCACTTATATATTTTTAGAGCACGGCGGTGGCTTTATTTTATAGAAATTGATGAATTCTCATGCTTCACTTATATTATTTTGAGAGTCTCTAAACAGCATGGTAATTTGGTTTGGTTATAAATTTACTCCTAATATGATAGGCATCCAAGAGGGATATAATAAAAACTTTCATATAAAGTGCATTGAATACTATGAGAAGTTTGATTCCTTATGATTGTTTTGAGATATGAAGATGGTGATATTAGAGTCATGCTAGTGAGTAGTTGTGAATTTGAGAAATACTTGTGTTGAGGTTTGTGAGTCCCGTAGCATGCACGTATGGTGAACCATTATGTAACGAAGTTGGAGCATGAGATATTTTTTGATTGTCATCCTTTGTGTGGAGGTCGGGATCGCGCGATGGTTAACTCCTACCAACCCTTCCCCTAGGAGCATGCACATAGTACTTTGTTTCCAGGACTAATAGATTTTTGCAATAAGTATGTGAGTTCTTTATGACTAATGTTGAGTCCATGGATTATACGCACTCTCACCCTTCCACCATTGCTAGCCCCTCTAGTACCGTGCAACTTTCGTCGGTACCATACACCCACTACCTTCCTCAAAACAGCCACCATATACCTTCCTCAAAACAGACACCATACCTACCTATTATGGCATTTCCATAGCCATTCCGAGATATATTGCATGTAGCGACCCGACCCGAAATCGGGCAAGTCTCTGTGTAGATGTACCATCCCAAGATCATGCTGGCACACACAGTACATTGATGCAAAGATTCAAAGTTCAACCACACCTGAATTTATTACACGATTCTCATATCGAGTCTTTATTACAAGATAATAAATTCGGCCGAAGGCCAACTCATGAGAAATAAACTAAATAAAGCTGCGGAAGCATAGACAAATAGCGAGTCCATCCGACTCCATAGGGTAATCGCCAAGCATGGATCGTAGCCTCACTCCTGATTGGAAAACTCCTCTACAACATAAGACGTTGCAGCCATGTAGATTAGCATTTTGAATATGCCGGCAAGTCATGAAGAGAGAACAACAATAAAATTACTAATACTATATGCAATTTGGCTGTGGGGCTCCAAGTTTCATTGTTTTGCGAAAAAGCCAGTTTTTCCCTACAGCAAAAGGACTTGTTTGCAATTACTACAAAATGTTGATAGTTATTAAGATGGTTCTGCCAACCAATGTCTCATTCCCAATTATTAAATAACCCCCTCAATTAATTTATTAAGTTCGGTGTTGAGATATACTCCAAGTTCCAGAGACTCAAATTGTCTGTAACCGAGGACACTGCTAATCGATTAGATCTTCACTCTGCAGAGGTTTGTGCACTTTACCTGCAAGAATCGTTCCCTCCTTTAAGTCTTTGCACTGCCTGGTGTTTGAAGACGGGACGAACGAAACAGGGTCTTCCGAAGAGTTCCTCTGGGCCACTGCCGGTGCCCATCCAATCCTACCGTTCTTCTACATCTCGTAGCACCGTCCGTCCAGAGTCACGCCTAGGGTCGACCAAGCCAGAGCCCATAATGGCTTGCGGCTGCACATGTAAGCTTCCGGTCAATGGGGTATCCATCCATCTCTTCATGGCTGGGTGAAGCTTTCCGCAAGATGTCATGGCGCTTCTCCATGCATCCCGGCCATCCGCTGGTTTCTCCAGGGTGCCCGTCAACTGTCCTCCACCCAGTAGTGAATTTTGAAGTCCATCTTGAGCTTGAAGTCATGGGGTTTGTCATCATCTTGACTCTCGCATCTCCCTTATGAATCACTCAAGCAACCCCGTCTACTAAAGCATACCAATCAACTACACCGTCCCGGGCATCGGTAACAAGGGAGAAGGGTTCATCCTACCTCATGATACTACTCAAGAACAACTTAACAAAATTCTCCTACTACATGCATGGTGGGGAGGTATAATTCTAATGCAATAAAACATAGGTATTGTAAAAACATGATCAAATGACTTGCCTGGATGACGGTCTTCGAAAGCTAGCGACTCGTAATAGCAGGCTTTGCACTCCGGGAATTCCACCGAGTCAAACAATAGCACAAATAAGTATAGCCCAATATAACATAACAGCAAGGTGAAGTAAAACACCCAAGCACTCAAACCAAAACCAAAGAAAAACTCGGAGAAAGCAAATCAAGGTTTTCACCACATCAAACAACAACTAAGAAATAGTTTTACACAACTAAAACTTTTCTTAACAGAACCTAATCATGGGTTTTGCTAACTAACAGAAGGGAAAACATCATACAAATTAGGAGCAAAAAGAATCATACTAAAAGCTATTATAGAACTCATAATAGGCCTAAAACAATCCTAGCAAGGAAAAAAATATTCTACTATAAATAAAAGTTCATCCTCTGTAGCTCCAGAAATTAATCTAAAATAAACTATAACATAGTAAAAATAAAATAATTTACTAACTAGAACAATAGGAAAAAAGTAGCTAGCTAAATAAACAAGAAACACTTGATTTCGACTAAAACTAGTTTTTTATTAAATCTAAAATACCCAAACAAATTCCTACTGCTAGGCATGGACTAAAATAAGGTGTAGAAATCACTAAAAATAATAATCCTAACTCAATTTATGGCAAAAAACTAATCTGTCTAAATCAAATATAAAACTATTTCTAATAATTTAAACATGGCTAAACATATTTTCTACAGAAACTACAACAAATTTGCAAACTAACAAAAAAAGAATCAACTAAAAATAATAAACCAGCTAAAAGAAATAGCAAAAACAAAAACAGAACTATTCTGCTAAAAACATAAACTAAAAAGAAAAAAAAACTAGCGCTACTGGGCCGTGGGCTAACTAAATGACGCTCTGATCGCTATATAACTAAAACTCCTACGGGTTATAAGAAATAAACTGGACCGGTCTAAATAAACCAGTAACTAAAACCGATCTATACGGAAAAAACCTAACTCTTCGCATATCTAGTCGAGACCGTAGATTTAAGATCGGACGGCTGCGGGTGGCTCCGGCGACTTACAGTGAACACGACGGCAACGACGACTCGGGCGGCGATGGCGCGATGGCTCCGGCGATCGGGAAGGAAGGTGGAGTGGTAGGGGAGGTGCGGCGACTCGAGGGCGGTGTCGGGGTGGTCTCGGTGGAGCTCGGGGACGACGGTGGCGATCGGGGCGACAGTGACGGCTCCCTGGTGAGCAGTAGCTCCGGCGAGCGGCGGTCAGCTCGGGGGAGACGGCTCCGGTGTTTCCTGGGCAGGGAGGTGCGAGATGAAGTGGCGGTGCGGATGGAGGAGCTTGGAGGTCGAGGGGTGGCTTACCGGTGGCAGAAACGGCGGCAAACCGAGGCGGCGGCGGCGAGATGTGTTCGGCGAGGGCGGCTACTCTGGTGGGTGTTGGGGTAGGGTTTTTAGGGGTTCGGGAGAGGTGATGCAGGGCTTTATATAGGGCGTGGTCTTGGGCGAGGGGGCAACGCGGGATCGTGATCCCGAGAAGATCGCGGCGACGGGGGGTGGCGGTCGTGCTCTGGCGCGGCGAGACGTGGGCGAGGGGAAAGAGATGAGGGCGGGCCCGGGGCATCAACGAGAGAGAGGAGAGGGTTCGTTCAGGCGACCAAGGGGGAGAGGGTTCGGGTGCGGGGGGCGCTAAGCTACGGCGGTTCGGGCACTGGCGGGCTGGCGCCTGCCCCGCTGGCTGGGCCGGTTGGCACTGGCTGGTGCCTCGGGCTTTCCTTTTTTTTGAATTAGAGAGAAGAGAGAATATAGAAAAATATATATTATTTTTATATAGGACATATATATATCAAAATTCTCACGGGAATTAATCCTACAACGTGGACATTTTTCCAGGGGCAAAACTCAAACTAAAAAAAACACTTTCTGGAAAATCCCAAATAAAATTCAAATTTGAATTCAAACTTTTTGGCAATATTTTTCTTCTGACATTTTTGGAGTGTCATGTTTACTCCTCTCATACTTTTGCTCAAGTATTTGTCATGCATTGATTTTAAAGAATTTCATTTGCCAATTTGAATCCAAATTCAACAAACTCAAAAGCCTCTGAATATTACAAATGCCACTCAATTTCAAACAATATGCATAGATGCTTAGCTATAATTGTAAAACATTCCAAATGGGAAATTTGGGATGTTACAAACCTACCCACCTTAAGATGAATCTCGCCCTCGGGATTCGGGTTGGCTAGCAAATAGGTGCGGGTGGTCTCGGCGGAGATCTTCTTCTCGCTCCCAGGTGGCTTCCTCATCGGAATGATGACTCCACAGCACCTTGCAAAACTTGATGATCTTTCTGTGGGTGACTCTGTTCATAGTCTCGAGAATTCGGACGGGTTTCTCCTCATAAGTCACATCACTGTCGAGTCGTATGGCCTCTAGGGGCACTGTGTCTCTCAATGGAATATCGGCCATCTCAACATGGAATTTCTTCAGCTGAGAAACATGGAAGACATCATGAACTCCGGACAATCCTTCCGGCAATTCCAGCTTGTAAGCAACTTCTCCACGACGTTCGAGGATTTTGTAGGGGCCAATGAACCTGGGTGCCAACTTTCCTTTAACACCGAACCTCTTGATTCCATGAAGTGGGGACACACGAAGATATGCTCGGTCTCCCGCTTCGTATGTTACTTCCTTGCGTTTACTGTCGGCATAACTCTTCTGCCTCGACTGAGCTACCTTGAGTCTATCTCGAATCAACTTGACTTTCTCTTTGGAATCTCTGATAAGATCGGGACCGAAAAGTTTTCGATCTCCAACACCATCCCACAACAATGGTGTTCTGCACCTCCTTCCGTATAGAGCTTCAAAAGGGGCCATCTTCAGACTGGTCTGATAACTGTTATTGTAGGAGAGTTCTGCGTATGGCAAATTATCATCCCAGCTAGACCCATAGTCTAGCGCACAAGCTCTCAACATGTCCTCCAGGATCTCGTTGACTCTCTCGGTCTGTCCATCTGCCTGCGGATGAAAAGTTGTACTGAACTCCAGCCTCGTACCCAAAGTTTCATGCAACTGATTCCAAAACTTTGAGGTAAATTGTGTTCCTCTATCTGACACGATACTCCTCAGAACTCCATGTAGACATACGATCCTGGTCATGTATATCTTGGCTAACTTAGCACTGGTATAGTTAGTCTTCACAGGAATGAAATGAGCTACCTTGGTCAAGCGATCAACCACTACCCAGATGGAATCATAACCCGAACGGGTCCTGGGTAATCCTATGATAAAATCCATTCCAAGTTTCTCCCATTTCCACTCGGGAATCGGCAAAGGTTGAAGTAACCCTGCTGGCTTCTGATGTTCCACCTTTACTCGCTGGCAAACATCGCATACTGCTACGTACTCGGTAATATCCTTCTTCATACCTGTCCACCAGAAACTTTCCTTCAAATCCAGATACATCTTGGTGTTACTGGGGTGAATCGAGTACGGTGAATCATGAGCCTCCTGAAGAATTAGCTTCCTGAGTTCGGGATCATTGGGTACATAAATACGATCCTTGAACCATATAGCTCCGCATTCGTCCTTACAGAATCCTTTAGCTTTTCCTTCATTCATCCTTTTCTTTATCTCATCAATTTCCTTGTCCGACTTCTGGGCTTCACGAATTCTTTCGGCCAAAGTGGACTGAACTTCCAGAGCTACAACATATCCTCTCGGAACTATCTCCAGACGAAGATCTCTGAGGTCATCGACTAACTCCTGGGGTAATCCTCCCGCTATAAGAGTATTCACATAACTCTTATGGCTCAAAGCATCTGCTACAACATTAGCCTTTCCTGGGTGGTAATGCAATCTCATGTCATAGTCCTTGATTAACTCTATCCATCTCCTCTGCCTGAGGTTTAACTCTTTCTGAGTGAAAATATACTTCAAGCTCTTATGATCCGTGTAAACATCACAATTGTTTCCGATAAGGAAATGTCTCCAGGTCTTGAGTGCATGCACTACGGCTGCTAACTCCAAATCATGTGTGGAGTAATTCATCTCGTGAGGTCGTAGCTGTCTGGAGGTATAAGCTACAAATTTTCCTTCCTGCATGAGTACTCCTACAAGTCCCTGGCGAGAAGCGTCACGATATACCTGGTAATCCTTGTGTATGTCCGGCAAAATCAGCACTGGGGCTATAACCAAACGTTTCTTCAATTCCTGGAAACTGGCTTCACAATCCTTGGTCCAAATGTACTTGCCGTTCTTCTTCAACAGCTCAGTCATGGGCTTGGCAATCTTCGAGAAATTCTCAATAAACCTTCGATAATATCCTGCGAGTCTGAGAAAACTGCGGATCTCCTTGACTGAGGTGGGTGACTGCCAATCGGTGACTGATACAACCTTGGTGGGGTCAACTGCTATTCCTTCTCCTGAAATAACATGTCCGAGGAATCCGACTTCCTTTAGCCAAAATTCACATTTGCTGAACTTGGCATACAACTGATGTTCTTGGAGTTTCTCCAGAACTAGACGCAAATGTCCTTATGCTCTTCCTCGCTCTTGGAGAAAATCGGTATATCATCGATGAACACCATGACAAACTTTTCTAGATATTCCATAAATACGTTGTTCATCAAATTCATTAAGTATACAGGGGCATTAGTCAATCTGAATGACATGATGGTATATTCATATAAACCATACCTGGTGGTGAATGTTGTTTTGGGTATATCCTTTTCACGGATCTTCAACTGATGATACCCTAATCAAAGATCGATCTTGGAGAATACCTTGGCTCCAACTAGCTGATCAAATAAATCATTAATCATCGGCAAAGGGTACTTGTTCTTAATGGTCACATCGTTCAACGAACGATAATCCACAACCATTCTAAGGGTTCCATCCTTCTTCTCTACCAAAAGAATTGGGGCTCCCCAAGGTGACGAGCTTGGCCGAATATATCCCTTCTCCAACAGCTCATTAATTTGCTTCTTGATCTCTTCCAAATCGTTCGGGGGCATCTAATAGGGTCTCTTGGATATTGGGGTTGTGCCGAGCAATGACTCAATCAAAAATTCAATGGCTTTGTCCGGTGGCATTCCTGGTAATTCCTCCGAAAACACATCGGGAAAATCTTGCACTACCGGCACTTCCTCCTGAACAACTCCCGTGAGGGAATTCACCTGATTCTTCATCGGGGTGCGTCTGGATACATACTTGATCCTCTTCTGCTCCGGGGTGGTGAGCAGAATCGACTTGCGGGCACAGTCTATGTTTCCTTCAAACTTCGTCAACCAATCCATGCCTAGGATTACATCCAAGGTCTCGGTTTCCAATACTATGAGGTCTGCGGGAAATTTATGGTTTCTGATGTTGAGGGTTGCACGACAGCCTAAGCCTGCCATCATTTCTCCTCCTACGAAACTGACCTGAAGAGGGCTTCTAAGGGTTCTAGTGGGCAACCCGTACTTTTCCAACACTACCCTTGATATAAATGAATGCGTTGCACCAGAATCAAAGAGTACCAATAATGGACATGAATTTAATAAAAACTTACCAACCACGGTGTCTGGCTGATCATAGACGTCCTCCACATCAATGTGGTTCACCTGAGCACGAGGAAAAGGGTTGGGCTTCTTTGCTGAGCTTCCATTGACGTTTCCATTCCTCTGCTTGGCCTCCAGGCTGTCGGTGGCATAGTGCCCTATTTTCTGGCACTTGAAACAGGTGATGTGACTCAAATCCTTTTGAGCCGGGGCAGGACGATGCTGGTTGCCATTGCCGTTTCCATTGCCTGACTTGTTGTCGTGGTTGCGGTTGTTCCCATTCCCTCCATGGTTATGTCCTCCATGATTATGTCCTCCATGAGTGTGATGGGTATGCCCTCCCGAGTATGGGGCATAACGGGGCTTCTGTTGAGCTCCGAAGTTGTACTTCCCCTGGCCATACTTCCGCTTGCGGCTATACTGTTGCTTGCCTTCAAGTATGGTGGCCTTGTCTACTAGCTCCTGGTAGTTGTTGAAGGTAGCCACCATTAGCTGCATTCCCAGCTCATCATTGAGTCCCTCGAGAAACTTTTCCTGCTTTGCGGCATCTGTGGCCACATCATCTGAGGCATAGCGAGCTAACTTGCTGAACTCATCCACGTACTGCCCCACAGTACGGTTCCCCTGGCGTAAGTTGCGGAACTCACGCTTCTTCAGACTCATGGCTCTAGCTCAGACATGAGCGGTGTGGAAGGCCTGCTGGAACTCAGCCCATGTCACGGTGGCAGCTGGATAAGTGGCGGTGTAGTTCTCCCACCAATAAGTTGCAGGTCCATCAAGCTGATGTGCGGCAAAGCGCACCTTCTCTGCATCTGTGCATCCAGCAGTGGCTAACTCCCTTCCAACCTTGTGGAGCCAATCATCAGCCACAATCGGCTCCGTGCTGCTAGAGAACACTGGCGGTTTCAGCCTTAGGAAGTGGGTCAAGTTGTCAACAGGGGGTGGTGGTGGTGGATTGTTGTTGTTGTTGTTCTGGTTCTTGATGAGCATCTGCATGAGGGCATTCTGCTGCTGGATCATCTGGGTAAGTTCCGGCGGAAAGTTGAAACCAGGGTCACGTCTCAGAGGCATCTGGTGTTTTGGAGTGGATGAGAAAATTAGAATAGAACAAGGGTCTAATGAGAAAATAGCACTACCCATATGAATGCACAATGATAATCACACCAATCATTTATTCAATCATCTCAAACATGGTTCAATCTCGGATTACAAATTCTCATGACTAATCGAAAATAACGGCCTAACTGATCGACGGAAAAATAAAAATAAATATGGTAGTCGACTAAATGTCTTCATCAATCATCCTTGCGTCCTCCGGTACGGCGTCCTCTGGTGCGGCGTCCCCTGCTGTGGCGCCTCCTCTTGTGGCTTCCTTCGGTGGAGCTTTCATAATCCCGGTCATTGCTCACGAGAGGTCCATCATCTCCTCTCTAAAAAGGTCTTCTCCCTGATCCACCTTCTCCTCCAATGCGTCCACCTCCAGCTTCAGGTTGGTGACTCTCTCCATGAAATCCTTGACTTCATCCTCATGCTCATAGTCGGCTTCACGTGTTGCAACCTCCAGATCAAGTTCATGATGGTGCAACTTCTGGATCGTCTTCATGGTACTGCGCATATGGATCTCTAGAGCCCTGATGAGAACCTCCATGTCTTGGGTAAATGAGTGAACGGAGTCTTCATTTCTGGTGCGGATGATCTCTCTGTCTGTAGTCCTGCGAGAAACCATGGCGTGGTCTGATCAAACAAGCTCGGCCCTGTATTCCTCCTGTATGCGTCCAAGTGCAATATGAACTGCTAAGTCTCTCCCGATGATCCAATCGGGTGCAATGAACTTGAAGTCAATGGGAGTCGAGAGATTTCCGAACGTCCTCCCTGGTATGTGCACCTTAATCCTGAAGCGACGGTCATTCAGAAATGCCATGGTAGGGGTCCCGGTGATTGAAGGCAGAGCAATCTTCAATTCCTTGGTGATCTGGACCATCCTTCTGCCGAAAAGTATAGTCTCGTCGGGCTGACAAAACTCCGGGAGCAGAACTGGGATGAACTCAAGGGCCATCTAGAATTGTTGAAATCGGAGAAGAGTCAGAAATGATCAGGGAAGAAAAATACGGAAAAGTAAAGATAGAAAGTAAACTGGTCTCTTCCTATGGCTTTCCGATCCTAGGGGTTACGTCCTACGGTCAGCGTGTGCTCTGATACCATCTCTGTAGAGGCCCGACCCAAAATCGGTCAAGTCTCTGTGTAGCTGTACCATCCCAAGATCATGCTGGCACACATAGTACATTGATGCAAAGATTCAAAGTTCAACCACACCTGAATTTATTACACGATTCTCATATCGAGTCTTTATTACAAGATAATAAATTCGGCCGAAGGCCAACTCATGAGAAATAAACTAAATAAAGCTGCGGAAGCGTAGACGAATAGCAAGTCCATCCGACTCCATAGGGCAATCGCCAAGCATGGATCATAGCTTCACTCCTGATCGGAAAACTCCTCTACAACATAAGACGTTGCAGCCGTGTAGGTCAGCATTTTGAATATGCTGGCAAGTCATGAAGAGAGAACAACAATAAAATTACTAATACTATATGCAATTTGGCTGCGGGGCTCCAAGTTTCATTGTTTTGCGAAAAAGCCAGTTTTCCCTACAACAAAAGGACTTGTTTGCAATTACTACAAAATGTTGATAGTTATTGAGATGGTTCCGCCAACCAATGTCTCATTCCCAATTATTAAATAACCCCCTCAATTAATTTATTAAGTTCGGTGTTGAGATATCTGAAATACTCCAAGTTCCAGAGGCTCAAATTGTCCGTAACCGAGGACACGGCTAATCGACTAGATCTTCACTCTGCAGAGGTTTGCGCACTTTACCCGCAAGAATCGTTCCCTCCTTTAAGTCTTCGCACTGCCTGGTGTTTGAAGACGGGACGAACGAAACAGGGTCTTCCGAAGAGTTCCTTTGGGCCACTGCCGGTGCCCATCCAATCCTACTGTTCTTTTATATCTCATAGCACCGTCCGGCCAAAGTCACGCCTAGGGTCGACCAAGCCAGAGCCCATAATGGCTTGCGGCTGCACAGGTAAGCTTCCGGTCAATGGGGTATCCATCCGTCTCTTCGTGGCTGGGTGAAGCTTTCCGCAAGATGTCATGGCGCTTCTCCATGCATCCCGGCCATCCGCTGGTTTCTCCAGGGTGTTCGTCAACCATCCTCCACCCAGTAGTGAATTTTGAAGTCCATCTTGAGCTTGAAGTCATGGGGTTTGTCATCATCTTGACTCTCGCATCTCCCTTATGAATCACTCAACCAACCCCGTCTACTAAAGCATAGCAATCAACTACATCGTCCCGGGAATCGGTAACAAGGGAGAAGGGTTCATCCTACCTCATGATACTACTCAAGAACAACTTAACAAAATTCTCCTACTGCATGCATGGTGGGGAGGTATAATTCTAATGCAATAAAACATAGGCATTGTAAAAACATGATCAAATGACTTGCCTGACTGACGGTCTTCGAAAGCTAGCAACTCGTAATAGCAGGCTTCGCACTCCGGGAATTCTACTGAGTCAAACAATAGCACAAATAAGTATAGCCCAATATAACATAACAACAAGGTGAAGTAAAACACCCAAGCACTCAAACCAAAACCAAAGAAAAACTCGAAGAAAGCAAATCAAGGTTTTCACCACATCAAACAACAACTAAGAAATAGTTTTACACAACTAAAACTTTTTTAACAGAACCTAATCATGGGTTTTGCTAACTAACAGAAGGGAAAACATCATACAAATTAGGAGCAAAAAGAATCATATTAAAACCTATTATAGAACTCATAATATGCCTAAAACAATCCTAGGAAGGAAAATAAATAAAAATTATTCTACTGTAAATAAAAGTTCATCCTCTGTAGCTATAGAAACTAATCTAAAATAAACTATAACATAGTAAAAATAAAATAATTTACTAACTAGAACAGTAGGAAAAAAAGTAGCTAGCTAAATAAACAAGAAAAACTTGATTTCGACTAAAACTAATTTTTTATTGAATATAAAATACCCAAACAAGTTCCGACTGATAGGCATGGAGTAAAATAAGTTGTAGCAAAAAGAATCACTAAAAAATAATAATCCTAACTCAATGTATGGCAGAAAAACTAATCTGTCTAAATCTAATATGAAACTATTTCTAATAATTTAAACATGGCTAAACATATTTTCTACAGAAACTACAACAAATTTGCAAACTAACAAAAAAAGAATCAACTAAAAACAATAAACCAGCTAAAAGAAATAGCAAAAACAAAAACAGAACTATTCTACTAAAATCAAAAACTAAAAAGAAAAAAACTAGTGCTACTGGGCCGTGGGCTAACTAAAAGATGCTCTGATCGCTATATAACTAAAACGCCTACGGGCTATAAGAAATAAACCGGACCGGTCTAAATAAACCATTAACTAAAACCGATCTATATTGAAAAAACCTAGCTCTTCGCATATCTAATCTAGACCGTAGATTTAAGATCGGACGGCTGCGGGTGGCTCCGGCGACTTACAGTGAACACGACGACGACGACTCGGGTGGCGATGGCGCGACGGCTCCGGCGATCGGGGAGGAAGGTGGAGTGGTCGGGGAGGTGCGGCGACTCGAGGGCGGCGTCGGGGTGGTCTCGGTGGAGCTCGGGGACGACGGTGGCGATCGGGCCGACAGTGACGGTTCCCTAGTGTGCTGTACCTCCGGCGAGCGGCGATCAGCTCGGGGGAGAAGGCTCCAGCATTTCCTGGGTGACAAGAGGATGTCAGGGAGGTGCGAGATGAAGTGGCGGTGCAGATGGAGGAGCTTGGAGGTCGAGGGGTGGCTCACCGGTGGCAGAAACGGCGGCGAACTGAGGCAGCGGCAGCGAGATGCGTTCGGTGAGGGCGGCGGCTCTGGTGGGTGTTGGGGTAGGGTTTTTGGGGGGTTCGGGAGAGGTGAGGCAGGGCTTTATATAGGGAGTGGTCTTGGGCGAGGAGGCAACGCGGTATATATATATCAAAAATCCCAAATCCTACATTGTTTTTGGGGTAGGGTATTATTTTTATATAGGGTTTTTGGGGTAGGGTATTATTTTTATATAGGACATATATATATATATATATATATATATATCAAAAATCTCAGGGGAATTAATTCTACAACGTTGATATTTTTTCAAGGGCAAAACTCAAACTAAAAAAACACTTTCTAGAAAATCCCAAATAAAATTCAAATTTGAATTCAAACTTTTTGGCAATATTTTTCTTCTGACATTTTTGGAGTGTCATGTTTACTCCTCTCATACTTTTGCTCAAGTATTTGTCAGGCATTGATTTGAAGGTATTTCATTTGCCAATTTGAATCCAAATTCAACAAACTCAAAAGCCTCTAAAATATTTCAAATGCCACTCAATTTCAAAAAATATGCATAGATGCTTAGATATAATTGTAAAACATTCCAAATGGGAAATTTGGGATGTTACATTGCCATGCAACTTTCCACTGTTCTGTTTATTATATACACATCGTCATTATCATATTGCTTTGCATGATCATGTAGTTGACATCGTATTTGTGGCAAAGCCACCGTTCATAATTCTTTCATACATGTCACTCTTGATTCTTTGCACATCCCGGTACACTGTCGGAGGCATTCATATAGAGTCATATTTTGTTCTAGTATCGAGTTGTAATTCTTGAGTTGTAAATAAATAAAAGTGTGATGATCTTCATTATTAGATCATTCTCCCATGTGAGAAAAAAAGAGAAAGGCCCAAAAAACAGAAGGCCCAAAAAAATAAAAAATGAGAGAAAAAGAGAGAAGGGGGAATGTTACTATCCTTTTCCACACTTGTGCTTCAAAGTAGCACCATGATCTTCAGAGTTTCCTATTTTGTCACTTTCATATACTAGTGGGAATTTTTCATTATAGAACTTGGCTTGTATATTCCAATGATGGGCTTCCTCAAATTGCCCTAGGTCTACATGAGCAAGCAAGTTAGATGCACACCCACTTAGTTTCTTTTTGAGCTTTCACAAACTTATAGCTCTAGTGCATCTGTTGCATGGAAATCCCTACTCACTCATATTGATATCTATTGATGGGCATCTCCATAGCCCGTTGATACGCCTAGTTGATGTGAGACTATCTCCCTCTTTTTTGTCTTCTCCACAACTACCATTCTATTCCTCCTATAGTGCTATGTCCATGGCTCACGCTCATGTATTGTGTGAAAGTTGAAAAAGTTTTAGAATACTAAAGGATGAAACGAGTGCTTGGCTAAAAGCGGGGTTGTGCATGATTTGAATATTTTGTGTGATGAAGATGGAGCATAGCCAAACTATATGATTTTGTAGGGATAAGCTTTCTTTGGCCATGTTATTTTGAGAAGACATAATTGCCTTCTTAGTATGCTTGAAGTATTATTGTTTTTATGTCAATATTAAACTTTTGTTTTGAATCATACGGATCTGAACATTCAAGCCACAATAAACAAAATTACATGGATAAATATGATAGGTAGAATTCCACATCAAAATTTCTGTTTTTATCATTTACCTACTGTAGCGACCCGACCTCAGACGGTCAAGTCTCTGTGTATCTGTGGCATCCCTGGACCAGTATGCCGGCACACATAGTACAACAGTGTATATATCAAAGTGCAATCACATGTATAAATAACGTAAAACTGATATACCTCATAATTTTCAGTGGAAACAATCAAACGGGTGTGGAGTCCCATCAACGCCATCGGCAGGTTGAGTGTAGACCATAACCCTACAACGAAACTCACTCGTCGTATACAATCCTGCAACATGATACGTTGCAGCCGTGTAGGTCGGTACACTGAATGTACCGGCAAGATCACAACATGAGAAAGCAGATGATAATACTATTCTATATGCAATATGGCTTTGTGGCTCTGTGTTTGATGTTTTTCCGTAAAAGTTGGTTTTATTTTCCCTACAACAAAGGAATATCAGGAGTCTATACTATAGAGTGTTCTATCATGACATGGTTCCGCCAACCGATGTCTCATAGCCCAAATCATTATAAGTTGCCCACAATTATGTTATCAGTCTAGTGTTGAGATTTCCGAGATTGATCCAAGTCCATAGGCTCAAGTTGTCCGTAACCGGGGACACGGCTAATCGATTAGGTTTTAACCCTCTGCAGAGGTTTGTACACTTTACCCGCAAGATTCGATCCCTCTCTTTATGTTCTCGCACTTCAGGGTGTTTGAGAACAAGACGACCGAAACATGGTCTTCAGAAGAGTTCCCCTGACCACTGTCCGGTGCTCATCCAATCCTACCGTAGTTCTACATCTGCTAGCATCGTCCCAGCCAGAGTAACAAATAAGGTCAACCAAGCCAGAACCCATAGTGACTTGCGGTTGCACAGGTAAGCTTCCGGGCATGAAGTATTCTTCCGTCTCTTTGAGCCTGGGTGAAGCTTTCCGCAAGATGTCATGGCGCTTCTCCATGCATCTCGGCCATCCACTGGTTTCTCCAGGGTGCCCGTCAACCGTCCTTCACCCAGTAGTGTGTATTGAATTCTTGTCTCGAGTCTTGAGGTCTTGAGGCCTTGAAGATGCAGTCCTTGCAGATGCCATCATGGAGTTGTCGTCATTGACGTAGAGTTGTCCTTCTTCACACCACTCTCGTGCACTTATAACAAACCCCGTCTACTAACTTATAACAAACCCCGACTACTATAGCGTAGCATTAAAATAAATAACGTCCCAGGCTTGGTAACATGGTGATGGGTTCCTACCTCATGCATACTACTCAATTACAAGAATTCAATATCACTACTGGAGGGTTGTTGCAAAGATGCCACTAAATGCAATAAAAACATAGTTATGAAAGCATGGTCAAAGTGAACTTGCCTGGTAAGTTGATGAAGATAACAATGCTCTTGAAAATAACTTGATAGGATTATACGCAACTCTCCGATGAAATCTATAATAACAAACATGACATTCACATAAGCAAGCATTCTAGCAAGCAAATCTAACAAAAAAACTCAATAATAAAACCCAATACAAAACAAATAACACATCGAAAGAACAAACAGGGGAAAACTATAAAGAACCTACTAGGAAAACCTTTTGCCTTAACTACAAAAATAGTTGTCCTAAGTAAAACTTAACAAAGAAAATACTAAACTAATAATTTTAATAGAAAATAAAATTTAAATCAACTAAGTTAACAGAAAGTATTTTTCATAAAGTTTTACTAGCAAAAGGAAACACATAAAAAGCTAAATTAAAACTCCAATTATGCTTAAAACAAAACTAGTAAGAAAAAGAAATAAAACATTTTATTTTTCTGTAAATAAAAGTTCACCCTCTATAACTACAGAAATGAATCTGAAATAAAATATAATAGAGCTGAAAAGAAATTTTAAAATAATTAAAACAATAGAAAACCGTAGCAAGTTAAAAATAACTAGTGTAGTGTTGTTTTTGTGAAAAACTAATTTTAATAAAACCTATAAATACCCAAATTAAGTCTACTGCTAGGCATGGTCAAAACAAAGCAGTGGCAAAAACAATCGCCTAAAAATATTAATTCTAGCTCATATTATAGCAGAAATACTAATCTGACTAAAACCCATATAATACAATTTTTAAAACTAAAACATGGCCGAAACTATTTTATACAGAAACTTTAGGAAATTTACAGACTAGAGCAAAAAGAACCAATCAAAAACTCTAAATAACCTAAGAGATATAGAATTTACGAAACTGAAACTTTTCTGTTTTAAAAACAGAAACGAAAATACAGAAAAAAAACAAACGGGCGCTATTGGGCCTACGGGGGGTGCGATCTGTAACTACCAAACGATCAGGCGAAACTTAACAATACGTACACGTGCGTTTATTTTTCTATAGAATAAAACAGATCATCTGGTTTGATCTGAACCGTACTAAACCGCAAAAAAACCGTAACTAAAACCGGTCTAATGAAAATAAAACGATCTACTAAACCGATCTAATCTAACATAACGTTTCGATCTAAAGAGGAAAAAAACACTAACGAACATGGGAGAGGGTTCGTGCTTACAGAGAGGAAATGGGCGAGGCAAAGAAGAAGAGGCCGGTGGGCGGCGGGGCTCTGGTCGGCGGGAGCGTCGGCGAGGATGTCCAGGTGATGCGGGGGTTTGGGGGCGTCCAATTTTCTGTGGGCGGTGAGGCGAGGGGATGTCGGGGACGGCGGAGACGGCGAAGACGAGGCGGCGGAGCTCGGTGCTCCGATGGAGCGTGCAGAGTTGGGGGCGGCCTCTGTAGATGACGAAGGTGAACAAAAACATGTCAAAAAGATTTGTGGGCTCGGGCTAGGCCGATAGCAGAGGTTAGAGAGGTTGGGGATGCTCACCGGTGAAGAAAACGACGGTGAACAGCGGTGGCTGGGGCGAGATCGGAACGGAGATGGTGGCGGACGTGGGAGGTTTTTGCGAGGGGTCTGAAGGGGATTGCGGGAGGACGGGTAGGGGTACTTATATGACGTGTTACTTGGGCGAGGGGAAGACTTTAGCTAGGGTTTTAGCGAGGGCGCGGACGCGGCCAGCGTCGAACGGAACGAGATACATGCACGGGAGTATCGGGAGGAAAGAGATAACGCGGTGGGATCCAGCGGTCAGAGAAAAAAATGAGAGAGAGAGGGTTACGTGAGGGAGGGTCTCGAGCGCGCGAGGGGATCGAGCGTTGGGGTCGCGGCCTGCTCGGGCGCTGGTGGCTGGCCTGCTCGGGTGTTGGCTGGGCCGGTTGGCCTGGCCAGCTGGCTGAGCTTCTTTTTTTGACAAAGGGAAAATAAATAAAAATAGGGAGAATAAAAATACTTTTATATAGGACATATATATATCAAAAATTTCATAAAAATTAAATCTATAGGATGAACTACTTTTCAGAGGCGAAATGAAAACTTTATAAAAAACATTTTTTTGAAAACTCCAAATAAATCCAAATTTGAATTCAAACTTTTGGCATTATTTTCTTGTGACATTTTTGGTGTGTCATTTTAGCTCCTCTCATAATTTTGAACAAGTATTTGCCAGGGATTTGTTTTTTCGAAATAAATTTCAAAGGCCAATTTGAATTCAAGTACAAATAAAATTCAAATGCCTCTGAAATTTCCAAAAGCCACTCAATTTCACACAATCGGTCACATAATAATCAAACAAACAATCATAAATATTTATTTAATATAACATTCCAAAATTTGGAATTTTGGCATGTTACACCTACTGGAGGATGAGCAGGAATTAAGCTTGGGATGCTTGATACGTCTTCAACATATGTGTTTATTTTTCTATAGAATAAAACCGATCAGCTGGTTTGATCTGAACCGTACTAAACCACAAAAAAACCGAGGAGAGGGTTCGTGCTTACAGAGAGGAAACAGAGCGAGGCAGAGAAGAAGAGGCCGGTGGGTGACGGGGCTCTGGTCGGCGGCAGTGTCGGCGAGGATGTCCAGGTGATGCGGGGATTCGGGGGCGTCCAATTTTCTATGGACGGTGAGGCGAGGGGATGTCGAGGACGGTAGAGACGACGAAGACGATGAAGCGGAGCTCGGTGCTCCGATGGAGCGCGCGGAGTTGGGGGCGGCCTCTATAGATGATGAAGGTGAACAAAAACATGTCAAAAAGATTTGTGGGCTCGGGCTAGGCCGATAGCAGAGGTTAGAGAGGTTGGGGACACTCACTGGTGAAGAAAACGACGGTGAACGGCGGTGGCTGGGGCGAGATCGGAATGGAGATGGTGGCGGACGTGGGAGGTTTTTGCGAGGGTTTCTGAAGGGGATCGCAGGAGGATAGGTAGGGGTACTTATAGGACGTGTTACTTGGGCGAGGGGAAGACTTTAGCTAGGGCTTTAGCGAGGGTGCGGACGCGGCCGGCGTCGAACGGAACGAGATACGAGCACGGGAGTATCGGGAGGAAAGAGATAAGGCGGTAGGATCCAGCGGTCAGAGAAAAAAATGAGAGAGAGAGAGAGGGTTACGCGAGGGAGGGGCTCGAGCGTGCGAGGGGATCGAGCGTTGGGGTCGCGGCCTGCTCGGGCGCTGGTGGCTGGCCTGCTCGGGTGCTGCCTGGGCCGGTTGGCCTGGCCAGCTCGCTGAGGTTCTTTTTTTGACAAAGGGAAAATAAATAAAAATAGGGAGAATAAAAATACTTTTATATAGGACATATATATATCAAAAATTTCATAAAAATTAAATCTATAGGATGAACTACTTTTCACAGGCGAAATGAAAACTTTATAAAAAACTTTTTTTTTTGAAAACTCCAAATAAATCCAAATTTGAATTCAAACTTTTGGCATTATTTTCTTGTGACATTTTTGGTGTGTCATTTTAGCTCCTCTCATAATTTTGAACAAGTATTTGCCAGGGATTTGTTTTTTCGAAATAAATTTCAAAGGCCAATTTGAATTCAAGTACAAATAAAATTCAAATGCCTCTGAAATTTCCAAAAGCCACTCAATTTCACACAATCGGTCACACAACAATCAAACAAACAATCATAAATATTTATTTAATATAACATTCCAAAATTTGGAATTTTGGCATGTTACACCTACTCGAGGATGAGCAGGAATTAAGCTTGGGATGCTTGATACGTCTTCAACGTATGCGTTTATTTTTCTATAGAATAAAACCGATCAGCTGGTTTGATCTGAACCGTACTAAACCGCAAAAAAACCGAGGAGAGGGTTCATGCTTACAGAGAGGAAACAGAGCGAGGCAGAGAAGAAGAGGCCGGTGGGTGACGGGGCTCTGGTCGGCGGCAGCATTGGCGAGGATGTCCAGGTGATGCGGGGGTTCGGGGGCGTCTGATTTTCTATGGACGGTGAGGCGAGGGGATGTCGAGGACGGCGGAGACGACTAAGACGATGCAGCGGAGCTCGGTGCTCCGATGGAGCGCGTGGAGTTGGGGGCGGCCTCTGTAGATGACGAAGGTGAACAAAAACATGTCAAAAATATTTGTGGGCTCGGGCTAGGCCGATAGCAGAGGTTAGAGAGGTTGGGGACACTCACTGGTGAAGAAAACGACGGTGAACGGCGCTGGCTGGGGCGAGATCGGAATGGAGATGGTGGCGGACGTGGGAGGTTTTTGCGAGGGTTTCTGAAGGGGATCACGGGAGGATAGGTAGGGGTACTTATAGGACGTGTTACTTGGGCGAGCGGAAGACTTTAGCTAGGGCTTTAGCGAGGGTGCGGACGCGGCCGGCGTCGAACAGAATGAGATACGAGCACGGGAGTATCGGGAGGAAAGAGATAAGGCGGTAGGATCCAGCGGTCAGAGAAAAAAAATGAGAGATAGAGAGGGTTACGCGAGGGAGGGGCTCGAGCGTGCGAGGGGATCGAGCGTTGGGGTCGCGGCCTGCTCGGGCGCTGGTGGCTGGCCTGCTCGGGTGCTGGCTGGGCCGGTTGGCCTGGCCAGCTCGCTGAGGTTCTTTTTTTGACAAAGGGAAAATAAATATAAATAGGGAGAATAAAAATACTTTTATATAGGACATAAATATATATATCAAAAATATCATAAAATAATATGTATAGGATGAACTATTTTTCAGAGGCGAAATGAAAACTTTATAAAAAACATTTTTTTTGAAAACTCCAAATAAATCCAAATTTGAATTCAAACTTTTGGCATTATTTTCTTCTGACATTTTTGGAGTGTCATTTTAGCTCCTCTCATAATTTTGAACAAGTATTTGTCAGGGATTTGTTTTTTTTTTGAAATAAATTTCAAAGGCCAATTTGAATTCAAGTACAAATAAAATTCAAATGCCTATGAAATTTCCAAAAGCCACTCAATTTCAAACAATCGGTCACACAACAATCAAACGAACAATCATAAATATTTATTTAATATAACATTCCAAAATTTAGAATTTTGGGATGTTACAAACCTACCACGCTTAAAATGAATCTTGTCCTCGAGATTCGAAGAGGCTAGCAAGAAAAGGTTAGGGTTTGGGGGTCTTCTAGCAATTCCATTGATCGGAACGGTCTAGTGTGCTACCACACTTAAAAGCTGGGTCATGGTCCCGACCAAGACTCATGTACTCTATTCCTTTGGGTTGACGGTGTCGGTCTTCTCATATCCTCTGGAAGAACTCCTTTTGTCGGTGTACTAGAATAGGGGTACCCTAGTACCCCGAACTTGTGCACGGGCAGTTGCAGCACCCCGCAGCAAGGCTTGCTGGGCTAACACCAAGATCCTCCGTGGTTCCCTTGGAGCCATTCAACAACAAAGTATTTAAGCTCAGGAGACAAGGCCCCGGCGAGAGGACCTTGCCGGGAAGGCCAACCGAGGCACTCCAAGGAACTTGCCGCGACGCGCCACGCGCTTCGGCAAGGCAACAAGGCCCCGGCAAGAGGAGCTTGCCGGGAACACCAACCAAGGTACCTCGAGGCCCGGTGAGCGACAAGCCTCCGGACCCGACAAGATAACAGCAGCGGCAAGGCGCTTGCCGCGGCAAGCGGCCACTCTGTGCCCACGCTCCAGCGCATCCACCAACGTGTCGCTCTCGGGGCCTCTCCAGGCACGCGTGGCGGGAGGTTGTGCAGCCAGCGGTGCGCAGTGGCATGCGAAGCTGACAAGATCGCCATCGTGGCGAACGGTGGCGCCCCTAATGGTCCTTTTTTGCACTGTTTGGGCGACTCAGACGGGCATTTAATGCCCTTGTCCCCTGCCGTCAGGGTTAGGTAGGGTGCACTGTACAAGTAACTGTACCAACCACCTCACTTTTTACATTTGTACCCTTCTCTGCGTTGCCACCTGTCGGTGACCCCTTTAGCGTATAAAAGGAGGCCCATGCACAACGTAGAGGGGGTTCGGTTGGACTGGTTCGCGAAGTTCGACTAGTTCGGAACCCAGAAAAACACTACACTCTCTCTCTGGAGCAAGAACACAAGATAATACAACCAGACAAGCAGCAGTAGGAGTGTTATCTCTCCGAAGAGCTCCGAAGCTGGGTAAACTACTCGTGTGCTTCGCCTCGATCTGCTCTTCGTGCGATCTCCGCCCCCCGCCAAACCGAAAGGGGCCCGGTCCGCCGGCCCCATAGGTGTTCGTGGATCAGTTTCCCCCGACATCTTTCGGCGGGGGGCGGAGATCGCACGAAGAGCAGATCGAGGCGAAGCACACGAGCAGTTTACCCAGCTTCGGAGCTCTCCGGAGAGATAACACTCCTACTGCTGCTTGTCTGGTTGTATTATCTTGTGTTCTTGCTCCAGAGAGAGAGCGTAGTGTTTTTCTGGGTTCCGAACTATTCGAACTTCGCGAACCAGTCCAACCGAACCTCCTCTACGTTGCGCATGGGCCTCCTTTTATACGCTAAAGGGGTCACCGACAGGTGGCAACGCAGAGAAGGGTACAAATGTAAAAGGTGAGGTGGTTGGTACAGTTACTTGTACAGTGCACCCTACCTAACCCTGACGGCAGGGGACAAGGGCATTAAATGCCCGTCTGAGTCGCCCAAACAGTGCAAAAAAGGACCATTAGGGGCGCCACCGTTCGCCACGATGGCGATCTTGTCAGCTTCGCATGCCACTGCGCACCGCTGGCTGCACAGCCTCGCGCCACGCGCGCCTGGAGAGGCCCCCAGAGCAACACGTTGGTGGATGCGCTGAAGCGTGGGCACAGAGTGGCCGCCTGCCGTGGCAAGCGCCTTGCCGCTGCTGTTATCTTGTCGGGTCCGGAGGCTTGTCGCTCACCGGGCCTCGAGGTAGCTTGGTTGGTCTTCCCGGCAAGCTCCTCTTGCCGGGGCCTTGTTGCCTTGCCGGAGCGCGTGACGCGTCGCGGCAAGTTCCTTGGAGTGCCTCGGTTGGCCTTCCCGGCAAGCTCCTCTCGCCGGGGCCTTGTCTCCTGAGCTTAAATACTATGTTCTTGAATGGCTCCAAGGGAACCACGGAGGATCTTGGTGTTAGCCCGGCAAGCCTTGCCGCGGGGTGCTGCAACTGCCCTGCACAAGTTCGGGGTACTAGGATACCCCTATTCTAGTACACCGACAGGAGCCCCCGGGCCTGGGCCAGACACGGTGCCGAGCGCTGTTGGGCCAGGCCCAAGACAGGGCACATGCGGACTGGGCCACGCCGAATCTCGCTCCGTATCCACCGCGCTCTCCCCTAACGGCACGCGTTGAATGCGGCATCGTGGGAGAGATCGTGGGTGGTTCTTTATTCGGAAGGGCGAAACGCCCGCCCCATCCCTCTTTATAAGCAGAGGAAAC
>NC_041387.1:191413235-191482976 GCF_002162155.2 Triticum dicoccoides | reverse complement strand
GCGCTCCGCCCCCCATTGCCACCAGCATCACCAACGCCGTCGACCTCCCCCACCACCTCCGCCATGGCTCCGAAAGCCGACAAGGGAAAGGGCGTGAAGTCGGCCGAGACGCAGCGGCTCGCGGTGCTGCGGAAGGAGCGGGCGATCTTCTCCCCCCAGCTCGGCGTGAAGGAGCTGAGGGAGTACTTCTACCTCTTTTGGGCGACGGAGACGCGAGCGCATCCGCGCACGAGGGTACTCCCGTCCGCTGCTTCGGAACTGGCTCCAAACGGGTACCCATTCTTCGCGCTGTTCTTCTATTGCGGGCTCTGCCCGCCCTTCTCGGAGTTCTTCTGCGATATCATGAACACCTACGGCTTCCACCTCCTTGACTTCACCCCCAACGCCGTTCTGACCATGGCAGTTTTCGCACATTTGTGCGAAAACTTTGTCGGAGTCCACCACAATGTTGCCCTTTTCCGCCACTTCTTCATACCTCGGGTAGAGAGAGGAGAGCCGCTTGCCGGAGGGATCGCCTGGATCTCGAGAGTCGGCAAGAAGGAGGCGTACTTGGAGGGTGAGCTCCGCAGCAAGTGGGAGAAGTGGAGAGCGGAGTGGTGCTGGATCGTCGAGGAGAATCCGCAGCCCTTCACCGCCGTGCGCCAAGCTCCAATAGTGCGCGGCAATGACTGGAGCAATGTGGCCCTGGAAGACGAGAGGCTGAAGATCGCCATTACTAGGATCCTTCGCCTCAGGCTTGCCGGGCTCACTATAGGCTATGAACGCAAGACACTCGCCGCTGAAGCTCCCAGGGGGAAGAAGAAGACCAAGTCCGGCAAGAGTTCTGATGCCCACTCCGGCAAGCGCACCTCTTCGGAGTGCTGCGCTACCGTCGAGGACGCACCATCAAGCTCCACCGGCAAGTGTAAGAAGGCAATGACAGCTCCACCTGAGACCAAGAAGGTGTCCGCCAAGGAGGACAGCGCTGGTGGTACCTTCACCATCAGCACCACTCTTGACCCCAAATAGGAAAGCGCGCTCGTTGCTTTCTTGCGGGCGAATATCGACGTGTTTGCGTGGCAACCGTCTGACATCCCCGGTGTTCCCAGGAAAGTAATTGAGCACCACCTTGCCGTCTGTCCTCATGCACGGCCCGTTAAGTAGAAAGTCAGGAAACAGGCAGTGGAGCACCAAGAATTCATTGCAGAAGAAATCAAGAAGTTGGAAGCAGCAGGCCTTGTCAGAGGAGTGCTCCATCCCACATGGTTGGCCAATCCTGTTGTCGTGCGCAAGGCTAACGGGAAATGGAGGCTTTGTATTGACTTCACTGATGTTAATAAAGCTTGTCCCAAAGACCCATTTCCCTTGTCGCGCATTGACAAGATTGTTGACTCCACAGCCGGATGTGATTTGCTTTCATTTCTTGATGCATACTCAGGATACCATCTGATCTTCATGGTAGAAGAGGATGAAGAGAAAACCGCATTTATCACCCTGTGTGGCACGTACTGCTTCATACGGATGCCTTTCGGTTTGAAGAATGCTGGTTCAACATTCGCAAGGGTAGTCCAGCACGCTTTTGAGCCGCAGATGCATAGAAATGAGGAAGCCTACATGGATGACATAGTGGTCAAAAGCAAGAACAGGGCGACCCTGATTCAAGATTTAGACGAGACATTTACAAATCTGCGCAAGATCAACCTCAAGCTTAACCCCGAGAAGTGCATGTTTGGAGTTCCTTCCGGCAAGCTTCTCGGGTTCTTCGTGTCTCAGCGGGGAATTGAAGCCAATCCCGACAAGATCAAGGCCATTGAGCAGATCGAAGCACCAAAGCGCGTCAAGGATGTACGAAGGCTTGCCGGTTGCGTGGCTGCTCTCAGCAGGTTTATCTCTAGATCTGCTGAGCGCGCCCTGCCATTTTTCAAAATTTTGAAAAAGGCAGGTCCAATAAAATGGACTCCAGAGGCAGAGGCTGCGCTGCAGGACTTGAAGAGATACCTGTCCTCCACTCCAACACTTGTCGCACCTAAGCCGCAAGAGAAGTTGCTGCTGTATATAGCGGCAACCAATCAAGTGGTTAGTGCTGCGTTAGTGGCGGAGAGGGAAGCAGATGATGAGCCAGCAACCACGGCAGATGCATCCAGCGACAAGCAGGGGGCTTCGCCGACAAGCTCTGGTCCCGACAAAGATGGATCTGCACAGGAGCATGATAAGATGCAGAAGAGAATGGTGCAGCGTCCAGTTTACTTTGTTAGTTCCCTTCTACAGGGGGCTAGATCAAGGTACTCTGGTGTGCAGAAGTTGCTTTTCGGCCACCTCGTGGCCTCGAGAAAGCTGCGCCATTACTTCCAAGCACATGAGATCACAGTCGTCACTCGCTTTCCGCTGAAGATGATACTGCAAAATCCAGAAGCGACAGGCAGGATTGTCAAGTGGGCGCTGGAACTGTCAAGCTTTGGCCTCAAGTTTGAGAGCACTTCAACTATCCAAAGCAGGGCATTGGCAGAGTTCATAGCAGAATGGACGCCAACACCAGATGAAGAAATTCCAGAGACGAGCATCCCCGTCAAAGAGGCAAGCAAAGAGTGGCTGATGTACTTTGATGGTGCCTTCTCGCTGCAAGGCGCCGGTGCGGGCGTGCTGCTTGTCGCGCCCACCGGAGAGCACCTCAAGTACGTAGTCCAGATGCACTTTCCTAAGGAGCAAGCAACCAACAATACTACAGAGTATGAAGGATTGCTTGCCGGTCTCAGAATTGCAGCAGACCTTGGGATCAAGAAGCTCATTGTCAGGGGTGACTCACAGCTTGTCGTCCGCCAAGTGAACAAGAACTACCAGAGTCCATTGATGGAAGCATATGTTGATGAAGTGAGGAAGCTAGAAGAGCACTTTGACGGCCTACAGATGGAGCATATCCCAAGAGCTCAGAATGACATTGCTGATGGCCTGTTAAAGTGCGCCGCACTAAAGTTACCTATGGAACCAGGGATCTTTGTGCTCAAGTTGACTCAACCATCCGTAACACCATCAACTGGACAAAGCAAGAAGAGGAAGTTGACTTCTGGTGACTACTTTCCGGCAGAGCTCCCCGAAGCCGCCGCCAAGAAAGTCCCCAAGATCAACACCAAGGTTGCTGAGGGGCAGTCTGCTCCGGCAAGCCTTATGGTTTGTTCCGTTGAAGCAGACGCTCCCGACAAGTTTTGCTCTGGCAAGCTTGCCAGGGAACATCAAGCTCCGGCAGGGCCGCAAGTCCTTGCCGTGGAAGCGGATGTTCCCACAGCAGCAGATGTGCCTTTAGTCCTTGTTGTCGAGCCACAAGCTCCAGCATGGGCACAGCAGATTGTCCATTTCCTTCAGACAGGAGAACTTCCCGAAGAGCAAGAAGAAGCGGAAAAAGTAGCCCGGCAGTCAAGTATGTACCAGTTTGTCGATAGCATACTGTATAGAAGAAGACTCAACGGTGTGAAATTGAAGTGTATTTGCTGGGAAGATGGACAAAAGCTGTTGGCAGAGATACATGGAGGCATATGTGGCCACCACATTGGCGCAAGAGCACTTGCCGGCAAAGCTTTCCGGCAAGGTTTCTTTTGGCCGACATCCCTCCAGGATGCAACTGAACAAGTAACCAAGTGTGAAGCGTGCCAGTTCCACTCCAAACAGATACACCAGCCAGCTCAAGCTCTCCAGACGATCCCTTTATCCTGGCCATTTTCGGTCTGGGGGCTCGATATCCTCGGCCCTTTCCCCCGAGCTGTCGGGGGCTTTGAGTACTTGTACGTCGCAATCGACAAGTTCACAAAGTGGCCGGAAGTGCAGCCAGTGAGGAAGGTGACAGCACAGTCAGCAGTCAAGTTCTTCAGGTCAATTGTTTGCCGTTTCGGGATCCCTAACAAGATCATCACCGACAACGGCACGCAATTCACGAGCCGCACCTTCATGCAGTACGTCCAAGACCTTGGCGCCAAGGTCTGCTTCGCTTCTGTTGCTCATCCAAGAAGCAACGGTCAAGCAGAGAGGGCAAATGCTGAAGTGCTGCACGGGCTCAAGACCAGAACTTTCGACAGGCTGCGCAAATGCGGAAGAAACTGGATCGAGGAGCTGCCGGTGGTTCTTTGGTCGATCAGAACGACGCCAAATCGAGCCACTGGCCAGACGCCTTTCGCTCTAGTCTATGGAGCAGAGGCAGTTCTCCCCACGGAACTCGTATACGGATCGCCTCGAGTGCTCGCTTATGATGAGCTTGAGCAAGAACAGCTGCGACAAGACGACGCGCTGCTCCTTGAGGAAGATCGTCTTCAGGCTGCTGTACGAGCTGCTCGATACCAGCAAGCTTTGCGCCGCTACCATAGCCGCAAAGTTAAAGCCAGAAGCTTCGAGGAAGGCGACCTTGTTCTTCGGCGCGTTCAGTCCGCCAAGAATTCCAACAAGTTGACGCCGAAGTGGGAAGGCCCTTATCGGGTAAAACGAGTCACAAGGCCCGGCGCTGTCCGCCTTGAGACCGAAGATGGCATTCCGGTGAGCAACTCCTGGAACATAGAACATCTTCGTAATTTTTTCCCGTAGGGCGCGGTTGCCGGAACCCGTTCCGGCAACCACGTTTTGTACAAGTCTTGCCGCTGTTGCATGTAATCCTTTGTACAAAGCCGGGCGCAGATCCCGTGCATAAGTAGAACCCCATGTGCTCCACACAACTTATCCATTTCATGCATTAGTTTCTTTCTTGCATGTGTTATCTGACACTTTATGCAGCACCTACATCCGGTAAGCAATAACGAGCCGAAGGGCTCCATATCATTATTTTCTCTTCTTTATTCTTTTTCAACAAAGGAAAAGAAGGTTCCCTCGCACACAAGTTTGCCGGGGGGAAGGAGAAGATTGTGGTATGGACCAGGCGTCGTTCAAGCAAAGTTTTGCCTTGCCGGGAAGCAAACGACAGAAAAGCTAAGTTGCCAAAGTTTGAGCAATCAATTTTTAAATTTTTTGAGTTATCTTCCTCGAATGACCCTGCTTTGTATGGAAAACCTGTGCGCGGAGGAACCAACTCGTGGCTAGTTGCGCCCTTACTTTGTTTCGAGTCCGCTCAACAACTTAAGTGTGCTGCATCTAGTCGCGACAAGGTTTCTTGTCGGAAGCGGCGCCGCCAGCAGGCTGCTGAAGTTCCGCACTCAGCGCTCGCGGCTCGGGTGCCTGCGCCGACAAGTTCCCTAGAAGCGTAGGGTAAAAACATACAAAGGAAGGAATCTAGTAGAGGAAATAACATAGCAGTTGATAGCAGAAATAAAGTTGTATTACAAGATAACTTGTCGCAGCTCTAACAGACTGTTTTCATAACATGATTAGCAGCGACAAGGGAAAAGAAGAAATGGGCGGCCTAGTCTACGCGGTCGCCCTCAACCCTCTTGATCTCGCTCACCTTGTCCACAATGGGTGCGACAAGGGCCTTGAGCGCATCCAGATCGGCGTCAGGCGGCAAGGACCTGAGGACGTTGGTAAGGTTGAGGCCTGGGTTGCGGAAGGCCACCTTCATCAGCACCTTCTGGAGAGCCCCCGCGCAAATCATGCGCGACTCGTCGGCCAGCTGCTTTGGGATCCTCTCCCGGAGCTGCTGGAGTGCCGTCGCCACGCCCTTGAAGAACAGGCTGAGCTTGGCGCTGGGTTGGAGATTCTCGTCAGAGGGATACCCAAAGTCCTCCATCCCCAGCTGCGCCAGCTCCTCGTCGATGACTGCGGCAATATTCACCAGACCCTCGGTCCAGTGCTCCACAGTATCTCTGAACGAGTTCTGGGTAACTGCGATGCTCTCCAGCAACGCCTTGTCAGCTTTGACCTTCTCCGACAAGGTCTTCTCCCGCTCCTTGGCGGCCTCCAGCATCTGCATCAGCGTGGCCAGCTTCAACTCCAGGTCCACATTGGAATCCTTGGCGGCGCTGAGCTCCTTGCCCCTCTCAGCGAGAAGATCTTGCAGCTCACCGTGGGCGGCAGCATCCTTCTCACGCTCACGCTTGAGCGCGGCAAGCTCCTCGCCGCTCTTCCCAATGTTGGCCTCCAGCTGCGCCACCTTCTCCTCCAGCTCTTTCTTGGCAGCCTCTGCGATTGCGGCAGCGTCCTTTGCCTCCTTGAGCGCCCCGCCAAGTTCTTGCTCGTGCTCGGCGAGCTCCTCCTCGTAGCTGTCGAGGTTGGCCTTCCGCTGCACCAATTCGCCTTCTCACGCGGACTGCTTCTCGGCGGCCAGCCTTTGCTCCTCCTCAGCTTCGGCCTTCTCGAGAAGGAAGGCCATGCGCTCCTCGTCAAGTCGCTCCCGCTCCTGTGCCAGGGTCCGGAGAGCTTCTTGATTGTCGCCCCGGAGCTCCTCCGCGCGCTTCTCCATGTCAACTCCCGCCTTTCCGACAAGCGCTTCCCGGGAAGCCAGCTTGGCTTGCCGTGCGCGGTAGAGTGACAGTAGCTTCCGCAGCAGCTGCTCCTCCTCAGGCTCGCCACTGCTGCTGCTGGGCGCGTCGACCAACGACAGTCCAGCAGAGGCGAGCACCTCCCCATCAAAAGTTTCCCCCTCGACCGGCGCCCTGGAGCTCGACGCCCAGGGTAGCTTGATGAAGATATCGTCACCGGCCTTCAAGTAGGCGCCGGGCTGGGGCTCCTCGGAGCCCGGCTCCGCAGAAGCGGCAGAGGGATCGGCGGTCGGCGCAGCGCCTGGCGCTCCTGCGGCCTCAGGGTCGTCAGTGCGATCGCCCGACCCCTCGCCGGCTTCTGCGGCGGTAGCCTTGGCGGCCTCCTCGCCGGCGGTCTCATCAGCACCGGCCCCTTCCTCGCCGGCGCCCTCTGTCTCCATTGGCTCAGCAGCAGATGGGTCTGAAGAACGAAGAAGGGAGAAAAATCAATCAAAAATCCAAGAGAAGAAAATCAGAAGAAGAAGAACCCAAGGGAAAGTTTTTGGGCAAGTGAATTACCTATGCCAAGATCTGCAGTTGCGGTCTCGGCCGCCATAGGATCGACGGTGCTGCCCCTTGCCGGAGAGTTCTCCCTTGCCGGAGAGCGCTCCCTTACCGGGAACTCCTCCCTTAGCGGCGTAGTCGAAGCAGATGGCACTTCGGGACCAGCTTCCGGGCGCTCCTGATATGGCTGCTCTGCTCCTACACAAATCAACAAGCAAGATATCAACAAAGGAAAAAGCACTCATGCGCGCCTGACAGCAGAAAGCTAACTATGAACTTGCGATGGGGGCTGCGCTGGGGGCTGTTTTGAGGAGTGGTTGCCGGTTCCGTCAAGGTGGTCTCGGACCCACCCCCTGCTGACACGGTGGGGTCATCTTTGATGACAATCACCGCGGCCTTGGCCCTCTTCGCCGCTCTCTGGGCCAGCGTCCTGAAAAGAAAGGAGTCCAGATTGAAGCAAGTCAGATACAAGATAAAAACAGCAAGATTGAAGAACTACAAGAGCACCAAGGAAACTTACTCTTCTTCCTCCTCGTCAGAGCTGAGCGCGGAAAGATCAAAGTCCGGCTCCCTTCCGGTGCGGCGAGGCGGAGGAGTAGGATCCCTTGCCCGCTTGGCGGGGGCGGTGGCGGTGGCCCGGGAAGATCCCGCTCCAGTTGCCGCTGCTGCGTGGGGCGCTCCCGCGGCAACATTGCTTGCCGCTGTAGAGCGTGTCGCACGGTTTGGCGGCTGTTGACCCGGCTGCCGCCCCACTACGTCTGCAGCCCTACGAAGACACCTTCTTGGCAGGGCCGGGGGCTCCGCCTGCGGCAAGCCTTCTGAAGGCTCGGGCTCTTCCTCACCGGCCTCGCTCGGCTCAGCTTCAGAACCGGCAGGCTCTTCCTCGCCAATGAACTCCGCGCGCTCGGCGAGGTTTCCGCCTCTGCAGCCTCCGCCTCCTCTACAGTGAACCCGAACGCGCCCGCGGCAGCTGCGGCTGCAATCTCTTCCGCCCTAGTGGCGATGCGCTGCATCTCCTCGTTGGTGGTGTCACGGGTGAGGCTCTTCTGCTCGTCAGCGTGGACCGGCACTTCTTCCAAGTTGTCGAAGAACGCTTGCACGACGTCATCCGCAGGCTCTTGCCAAGTTGGAACGATTCCGTGTGAATCGCACAACGGCATCATGGCGCGGATCCGGTCAAGCGAAGAATTGTTGCACAATGGAACGACGCCCCTCGGCAGCGTGAATGGGTGCTGGGGGTCGCGTTTGAACAACTCCAGGAGCATTGCATCCAGCTCCAAGACGGTGAAGTTTTAGTTGAGGCCCGGCCGCAGCCTCATGATGTCCGCCGAGTTCTTGAATTCCCAGGCGGGCCTCCCCCTCTCCTGCAGGGGAGCGATGCGGCGGCGGAGGAAATCTACGCCTACAACGCCTACAGTGAGCCCGGCAAGCCTGAGGCGAAGGATCCTAGTAATGGCGATCTTCAGCCTCTCGTCTTTCGGGGCCACGTTGCTCCAGTCATTGTCGCGCACTATTGGAGCTTGGCGCACGGCGGTGAAGGGCTGCGGATTCTCCTCGACGATCCAGCACCACTCCGCTCTCCACTCCTCCCACTTGCTGCGGAGCTCACCCTCCAAGTACGCCTCCTTCTTGCCGACTCTCGAGATCCAGGCGATCCCTCCGGCAAGCGGCTCTCCTCTCTCTACCCGAGGTATGAAGAAGTGGCGGAAAAGGGCAACATTGGGGTGGACTCCGACAAAGTTTTCGCACAAATGTGCGAAAACTGCCATGGTCAGAACGGCATTGGGGGTGAAGTCAAGGAGGCGGAAGTCGTAGGTGTTCATGATATCGCAGAAGAACTCCGAGAAGGGCGGGCAGAGCCCGCAATAGAAGAACAGCGCGAAGAATGGGTACCCGTTTGGAGCCAGTTCCGAAGCAGCGGCTGGGAGTACCCTCGTGCGCGGATGCGCCCGCATCTCCGTCGCCCAAAAGAGGTAGAAGTACTCCCTCAGCTCCTTCACGCCGAGCTGGGGGGAGAAGATCACCCGCTCCTTCCGCAGCGCCGCGAGCCGCTGCGCCTCGGCCGACTTCACGCCCTTTCCCTTGTCGGCTTTCGGAGCCATGGCGGAGGTGGTGGGGGAGGTCGACAGTGTTGGTGATGCTGGTGGCAATGGGGGGCGGAGCGCTGCTCTCTCGGCTTCGAGAAGAAGCGGGGGGCGGCGGAGGTTCGTGAAGATGGAGTAGTAGCAACTAGCAAGGGGGAACGAACTACCCCTGTTTCCTTTCCTTATAAAGAGGGACAGGGCGGACGTTTCGCCCTTCCGAATAAAGAACCACCCACGATCTCTCCCACGATGCCGCATTCAACGCATGCCGTTAGGGGAGAGCGCGGTGGATACGGAGCGAGATTCGGTGTGGCCCAGTCCGCATGTGCCCGTGCCCTGTCTTGGGCCTGGCCCAACAGCGCTCGGCACCGTGTCTGGCCCAGGCCCGGGGGCTCCTATCGGTGTACTAGAATAGGGGTACCCTAGTACCCCGAACTTGTGCACGGGCAGTTGTAGCACCCCGCGGCAAGGCTTGCCGGGCTAACACCAAGATCCTCCGTGGTTCCCTTGGAGCCATTCAAGAACAAAGTATTTAAGCTCAGGAGACAAGGCCCCGGCAAGAGGAGCTTGCCGGGAAGGCCAACCAAGGCACTCCAAGGAACTTGCCGCGACGCGCCACGCGCTCCGGCAAGGCAACAAGGCCCCGGCAAGAGGAGCTTGCCGGGAAGACCAACCAAGGTACCTCGAGGCCCGGTGAGCGACAAGCCTCCGGACCCGACAAAGCGTGACTTGACGGGTGGTTCTGCTGCATTAACTTCCCTCACCCACTGCTTGAGCTGGTTGTGCGAGGTATGCAGAGAAGCACCACCGTCAACGCACAGGACCTCTGTGGCTTTCTGGAACTCCTGCTCATCAGTCTCCTCATCATCCATGTCTTCATCGTAGTCATCATCTTCATCCTTGTCGCGGCCGCGAGGAGGTCTGTCTCCTTGCCGCTGCTTGGCCTTGCCGCGGCGTCCTCCTCGGCCGGGACGTTTCTTGCCGGATCCCCCAGCACCTTCCTGGGCCTTCTCCTTGTCACGCCGATCGTATTCAGCTTTCTGTTGCTCAACAAGCTGCTCGACTTTCTTATAGTTCTGGAGATCATGGCCCTTGGTGCGGTGGATCTTGCAATACTGCTTGTTGGTGCCGTCCTGCTTGTCAGCGACCGCCACCTCCGTGGCAACCTCCTTGCTGGAGTCACCAGCTTTGGCTTCCTTGGCGCCACCACCGTTGCCGGACTGCTCAACAACTAGCACCTCTTTGCCTTTCCTCTTCCTGTTGTTCCGCCGCCGGTTTTTCCTTGCCGGGGCAGCATCTTCACTGTCAGATCCTCCCGCTCCTACATTCTCTCCGGGGAGTCTCCTCCCTTCCTCAGCACGTGCACACTTGTCGGCCAGTGCATATAACTCACTGACGTCCCTGATCTTGCACATCGCCATTTCCTCCCGCATCCTGCGGTTTCGCACATTCTGATGGAACGCGTTGATCACCACGGCAGGGTGGACGTCTGGGATGTAGTGTTGCACACTGCTGAATCTCTGAATGTACTTGCGCAGGGGCTCTCCTTCCTTCTGGGCGAGCAGATGAAGATCACTCTCCTGGCCATGAGGCTTGTGTCCGCCTGTGAAGGCGCCGACAAACTGATGGCACAGATCAGCCCAAGAGGATATGGAGTTGTCCGGCAAGTGCATGAGCCAGGACCTGACGTTGGGCTTGAGTACCAGCGGGAAGTAGTTGGCAAGGATCTTGTCATCCCGTCCCCCAGCAGCCTGCACCGCAATGGTGTAAATGCTGAGGAACTCCGACGGATGCGTCTTGCCGTCGTACTTCTCCGGTACGTCTGGCTTAAAGTTCTTCGTGCTGGGCCACTGGACTTGCCGCAGCTCACGAGTGAACGCAGGGAAACCTACCGCGTACGGCAGATCGCCTGGTTCCCCTGGCGCATGCATGTCAACAGAGGGCCCAGCGCGCTTGTCGGATTGACGTCGCGCTTCTCTTCGGCGCTCGATGCGAGTTCGAGCGTCTTCTTGTTGTCGATCATGAAGAACTTGGCGCTGATCGCGACGAGCTCGTGGATCCGACGATGCAGTGGAGTCGCTGTCGAGGTGGATCCGGCGAGTCGGCGATCTTGGCCTTCGGGGTGGTGATTGCATGGTAGTTGCACCTCCACCCATTTCGTCGCCACCGGCTTGCACCCAGCAACCCTGCCGCGGCGGCGACGCGCTCGGCCGCCGTGGAGTGTCGCCGTTGGTGTAGCCAATGAGACTCTGAATGGTGGCCCTCCATTCGTCGATCTTGTCCGACGTTGGAGGGTAATCTAGGAGAAGTTGAGCTCGTGCCAAAGCTTCTGCTGGAGTGGTGGGTGGCAGTGGCGGACGGCGCGAGGAGCGGGACGTGCTCGGACTTCTAACTATGTTAGAAGGAGCAGTATCCCGTCCAGGCGACCATGCCCCGCTCGTGCCAGCACGCTAGCGTGCATGCTGGTCTTGAGCGCCCCGAGATCCACCGGCTTGGTCTTGGCCTATCATGTGTATGGCACTGCAAGTGCCATGACGCTGTTGGTCTTGCGCCTCCTGAGAGTGGCGTGGAACACGTACAGTCGCCGAGGTTTGTGCAGCCTTGTTCTTGGACCTGGTAGCATCATGAGCTTCCTCGTCGACGTCCATTCTTCCGCCGGCGTCCATTCCACCACCCGTTTGCTCCAACGGTGGCGGAAGTGACGTGGACGGAGCGGCTGCCGCCGAAGTCTTCTTCTTCGGTGGCATGTTGATGAAGGGAATGAAGATCTAGCTCGTGTGAACGCCGGATCAGGTTCACACAATCTCAACGCCCCCTACCTGGCGCGAGCCGGTGGCGACGAAACGGGTGGAGGTGCAACTACCATGCAATCACCATCCCGAAGGCCAAGATCGCCGACTCGCCGAATCCACCTCGACAGCGACTCCACTGCATTGTCGGATCCACGAGCTCGTCGCGATCAGCACCGAGTTCTTCATGATCGACAACAAGAAGACGCTCGAACTCGCATCGAGCGCCGAAGAGAAGCGCGACGTCAATCCGACAAGCGCGCTGGGCCCTCTGTTGACATGCATGCGCCAGGGGAACCAGGCGATCTGCCGTACGCGGTAGGTTGCCCTGCATTCACTCGTGAGCTGCGGCAAGTCCAGTGGCCCAGCATGAAGAACTTCAAGCCAGACGTACCGGAGAAGTACGACGGCAAGACGCATCTGTCGGAGTTCCTCAGCATTTACACCATTGCGGTGCAGGCTGCTGGGGGACGGGATGACAAGATCCTTGCCAACTACTTCCCGCTGGTACTCAAGCCCAACGTCAGGTCCTGGCTCATGCACTTGCCGGACAACTCCATATCCTCTTGGGCTGATCTGTGCCATCAGTTTGTCGGCGCCTTCACAGGCGGACACAAGCCTCATGGCCAGGAGAGTGATCTTCATCTGCTCGCCCAGAAGGAAGGAGAGCCCCTGCGCAAGTACATTCAGAGATTCAGCAGTGTGTAGCACAACATCCCAGACGTCCACCCTGCCGCGGTGATCAGCGTGTTCCATCAGAATGTGCGAAACCGCAGGATGCGGGAGGAAATGGCGATGTGCAAGATCAAGGACGTCAGTGAGTTATATGCACTGGCCGACAAGTGTGCACGTGCTGAGGAAGGGAGGAGACTCCCCGGAGAGAATGTAGGAGCGGGAGGATCTGACAGTGAAGATGCTGCCCCGGCAAGGAAAAACTGGCGGCGGAACAACAGGAAGAGGAAAGGCAAAGAGGTGCTAGTTGTTGAGCAGTCCGGCAACGGTGGTGGCGCCAAGGAAGCCAAAGCTGGTGACTCCGGCAAGGAGGTTGCCGCGGAGGTGGCGGTCCCCGACAAGCAGGACGGCACCAACAAGCAGTTTGCAAGATCCACCGCACCAAGGGCCATGATCTCCAGAACTATAAGAAAGTCGAGCAGCTTGTTGAGCAACAGAAAGCTGAATACGAGCGGCGCAACTAGGAGAAGGCCCAGGAAGGTGCTGGGGGATCCGGCAAGAAACGTCCCGGCCAAGGAGGACGCCGCGGCAAGGCCAAGCAGCGGCAAGGAGACAGACCTCCTCGCGGCCGCGACAAGGATGAAGATGACAACGACGATGAAGACATGGATGATGAGGAGACTGATGAGCAGGAGTTCCAGAAAGCCACAGAGGTCCTGTGCGTTGACGGTGGTGCTTCTCTGCACACCTCGCACCGCCAGCTCAAGCAGTGGGTGCGGGAAGTTAATGCAGCAGAACCACCTGTCAAGTCACGCAAGCCTCTGAAATGGTCCAACACGCCTATCATCTTTGATATTGAGGACCACCCTGATCGCATAACTACGATCGGGTGCTTGCCGATGTTGGTTTCACAAACAATCCGCAACCTCAAGGTCACTAAGATGCTAGTTGACGGCGGGGCCGGCTTGAACCTGATCTCCTCCGCGGTGCTCCAGAAACCCCAGATCCCTGACAGCGAGCTCGAAGAGACCGGTACATTTCAAGGAATCAACCCGGGAAGAAGCAAGCCGAAGGGAAAGATCACGTTGCCGGTAACATTTGGCAGCGAGCTGAACTTCAGGACTGAGAGGGTCACATTTGACGTTGCTGACTTTCCATTACCTTACAATGGAATCCTTGGCCGTCCGGCACTCGCCAAGTTCATGGCAGCCTCTCACTATGCGTACAACATACTGAAAATGCCAGGCCCGATAAGTGTCATCTCTGTCCCTGGCGACAAGAAGGATGCTCTTATCTGTGCCGACAAAATCTACCGGGAAGCGGCAGCCGCAGCAGAACGCAAGACACTCGCCGCTGAAGCTCCCGGGGGGAAGAAGAAGACCAAGTCCGGCAAGAGTTCTGATGCCCACTCCGGCAAGCGCACCTCTTCGGAGTGCTGCGCTACCGTCGAGGACGCACCATCGAGCTCCACCGGCAAGTGTAAGAAGGCAATGACAGCTCCACCTGAGACCAAGAAGGTGTCCATCAAGGAGGACAGCGCTGGTGGTACCTTCACCATCAGCGCCACTCTTGACCCCAAATAGAAAAGCGCGCTCGTTGCTTTCCTGCGGGCGAATGTCGACGTGTTTGCGTGGCAACCGTCTGATATCCCCGGTGTTCCCAGGAAAGTAATTGAGAACCACCTTGCCGTCTGTCCTCATGCGCGGCCCGTCAAGCAGAAAATCAGGAAACAGGCAGTGGAGCGCCAAGAATTCATCGCAGAAGAAATCAAGAAGTTGGAAGCAGCAGGCCTTGTCAGAGGAGTGCTCCATCCCACATGGTTGGCCAATCATGTTGTCGTGCGCAAGGCTAACGGGAAATGGAGGCTTTGTATTGACTTCACTGATGTTAATAAAGCTTGTCCCAAAGACCCATTTCCCTTGCCGCGCATTGACCAGACTGTTGACTCCACAGCCGGATGTGATTTGCTTTCATTTCTTGATGCATACTCAGGATACCATCAAATCTTCATGGCAGAAGAGGATGAAGAGAAAACCGCATTTATCACCCTATGTGGCACGTACTGCTTCATACGGATGCCTTTCGGTTTGAAGAATGCTGGTTCAACATTCGCAAGGGTAGTCCACCACGCTTTTGAGCCGCAGATGCACAGAAATGTGGAAGCCTACATGGATGACATAGTGGTCAAAAGCAAGAATAGGGCAACCCTGATTCAAGATTTAGACGAGACATTTGCAAATCTGCGCAAGATCAACCTCAAGCTTAACCCCGAGAAGTGCGTGTTTGGAGGTCCTTCCGGCAAGCTTCTCGGGTTCTTCGTGTCTCAGCGGGAAATTGAAGCCAATCCCGACAAGATCAAGGCCATTGAGCAGATCGAAGCACCAAAGCGCGTCAAGGATGTACGAAGGCTTGCCGGTTGCGTGGCTGCTCTCAGCAGGTTTATCTCTAGATCTGCTGAGCGCGCCCTGCCATTTTTCAAAATTTTGAAAAAGGCAGGTCCAATAAAATGGACTCCGGAGGCGGAGGCTGCGCTGCAGGACTTGAAGAGATACCTGTCCTCCACTCCAACACTTGTCGCACCTAAGCCACAAGAGAAGTTGCTGCTGTATATAGCGGCAACCAATCAAGTGGTTAGTGCTACGTTAGTGGCGGAGAGGGAAGCAGATGATGAGCCAGCAACCACGGCAGATGCATCCAGCGACAAGCAGGGGGCTTCGCCGACAAGCTCTGGTCCCGACAAAGATGGATCTGCGCAGGAGCATGATAAGATGCAGAAGAGAATGGTGCAGCGTCCAGTTTACTTTGTTAGTTCCCTTCTACAGGGGGCTAGATCAAGGTACTCTAGTGTGCAGAAGTTGCTTTTCGGTCTCCTCATGGCCTCGAGAAAGCTGCACCATTACTTCCAAGCACATGAGATCACAGTCGTCACTCGCTTTCCGCTGAAGAGGATACTGCAAAATCCAGAAGCGACAGGCAGGATTGTCGAGTGGGCGCTGGAACTGTCAAGCTTTGGCCTCAAGTTTGAGAGCACTTCAACTATCCAAAGCAGGGCATTGGCAGAGTTCATAGCAGAATGGACGCCAACACCAGATGAAGAAATTCCAGAGACGAGCATCCCCGTCAAAGAGGCAAGCAAAGAGTGGCTGATGTACTTTCATGGTGCCTTCTCGCTGCAAGGCGCCGGTGCGGGCGTGCTGCTTGTCACGCCCACCAGAGAGCACCTCAAGTACGTAGTCCAGATGCACTTTCCCAAGGAGCAAGCAACCAACAATACTGCAGAGTATGAAGGATTGCTTGCCGGTCTTAGAATTGCAGCCGACCTTGGGATCAAGAAGCTCATTGTCAGGGGTGACTCACAGCTTGTCGTCCGCCAAGTGAACAAGAACTACCAGAGTCCATTGATTTAAGCATATGTTGATGAAGTGAGGAAGCTAGAAGAGCACTTTGACGGCCTACAGATGGAGCATATCCCAAGAGCTCAGAATGACATTGCTGATGGCCTGTCAAAGTGCGCCGCACTAAAGTTACCTGTGGAACCAGGGATCTTTGTGCTCAAGTTGACTCAACCATCCGTAACACCATCAACTGGACAAAGCAAGAAGAGGAAGTTGACTTCTGGTGACTACTTTCCGGCAGAGCTCCCCGAAGCCACCGCCAAGAAAGTCCCCAAGATCAACACCAAAGTTGCTGAGGGGCAGTCTGCTCCGGCAAGCTTTATGGTTTGTTCCGTTGAAGCAGACGCTCCCGACAAGTTTTGCTCCGGCAAGCTTGCCGGGGAACATCAAGCTCCGGCAGGGCCGCAAGTCCTTGCCGTGGAAGCGGATGTTCCCGCAGCAGCAGATGTGCCTTTAGTCCTTGTTGTCGAGCCACAAGCTCCAGCATGGGCACAGCAGATTGTCCATTTCCTTCAGACAGGAGAACTTCCCTAAGAGCAAGAAGAAGCGGAAAAAGTAGCCCGGCAGTCAAGTATGTACCAGTTTGTCGATAGCATACTGTACAGAAGAAGACTCAACGGTGTGAAATTGAAGTGTATTTGCCGGGAAGATGGACAAAAGCTGTTGGCAGAGATACATGGAGGCATATGTGGCCACCACATTGGCGCAAGAGCACTTGTCGGCAAAGCTTTCTGGCAAGGTTTCTTTTGGCCGACAGCCCTCCAGGATGCAACTGCACAAGTAACCAAGTGTGAAGCGTGCCAGTTCCACTCCAAACAGATACACCAGCCAGCTCAAGCTCTCCAGACGATCCCTTTATCCTGGCCATTTTCGGTCTGGGGGCTCGATATCCTCGGCCCTTTCCCCCGAGCTGTCGGGGGCTTTGAGTACTTGTACGTCGCAATCGACAAGTTCACAAAGTGGCCGGAAGTGCAGCCAGTGAGGAAGGTGACAGCACAGTCAGCAGTCAAGTTCTTCAGGTCAATTGTTTGCCGTTTCGGGATCCCTAACAGGATCATCACCGACAACGGCACGCAATTCACGAGCCGCACCTTCATGCAGTACGTCCAAGACCTTGGCGCCAAGGTCTGCTTCGCTTCTGTTGCTCATCCAAGAAGCAACGGTCAAGCAGAGAGGGCAAATGCTGAAGTGTTGCGCGGGCTCAAGACCAGAACTTTCGACAGGCTGCGCAAGTGCGGAAGAAACTGGATCGAGGAGCTGCCGGTGGTTCTTTGGTCGATCAGAACGACGCCAAATCGAGCCACTGGCCAGACGCCTTTCGCTCTAGTCTATGGAGCAGAGGCAGTTCTCCCCACGGAACTCGTATACGGATTGCCTCGAGTGCTCGCTTATGATGAGCTTGAGCAAGAACAGCTGCGACAAGACGACGCGCTGCTCCTTGAGGAAGATCGTCTTCAGGCTGCTATACGAGCTGCTCGATACCAGCAAGCTTTGCGCCGCTACCATAGCCGCAAAGTTAAAGCCAGAAGCTTAAAGGAAGGCGACCTTGTTCTTCGGCGCGTTCAGTCCCCCAAGAATTCCAACAAGTTGACGCCGAAGTGGGAAGGCCCTTATCGGGTGAAACGAGTCACAAGGCCCGGAGCTGTCCGCCTTGAGACCGAAGATGGCATTCCGGTGAGCAACTCCTGGAACATAGAACATCTTCGTAAGTTTTTCCTGTAGGGCGCGGTTGCCGGAACCCGTTCCGGCAACCACCTTTTGTACAAGTCTTGCCGCTGTTGCATGTAATCCTTTGTACAAAGCCGGGCGCAGATCCCGTGCATAAATAGAACCCCATGTGCTCCGCACAACTTGTCCATTTCATGCATTAGTTTCTTTCTTGCATGCGTTATCTGACACTTTGTGCAGCGCCTACATCTGGTAAGCAATAACGAGCCGAAGGGCTCCATATCATTATTTTCTCTTCTTTCTTCTTTTTCAACAAAGGAAAAGAAGGTTCCCTCGCACACAAGTTTGCCGGGGGGGAAGGAGAAGATTGTGGTATAGACCAGGCGTCGTTCAAGCAAAGTTTTGCCTTGCCGGGAAGCAAACGACAGAAAAGCTAAGTTGCCAAAGTGTGAGCAATCAATTTTTAAATTTTTTGAGTTATCTTCCTCGAACGACCCTGCTTTGTATGGAAAACATGTGCGCGGAGGAACCAACTCGTGGCTAGTTGCGCCCTTACTTTGTTTCGAGTCCGCTCAACAACTTAAGTGTGCTGCACCTAGTCGCGACAAGGTTTCTTGTCGGAAGCAGCGCCGCCAGCAGGCTGCTGACGTTCCGCACTCAGCGCTCGCGGCTCGGGCGCCTGCGCCGACAAGTTCCCTAGAAGCGTAGGGTAAAAACATACAAAGGAAAGAATCTAGTAGAGGAAATAACATAGCAATTGATAACAGAAATAAAGTTATATTACAAGATAACTTGTCGCAGCTCTAACAGACTGTTTTCATAACATGATTAGCAGCGACAACGGAAAAGAGAAAACGGGCGGCCTAGTCTACACGATCGCCCTCAACCCTCTTGATCTCGCTCACCTTGTCCACAATGGGTGCGACAAGGGCCTTGAGCGCATCCAGATCGGCGTCAGGCGGCAAGGACCTGAGGACGTTGGTAAGGTTGAGGCCTGGGTTGCGGAAGGCCACCTTCATCAGCACCTTCTGGAGAGCCCCCGTGCAAATCCTGCGCGATTCATCGGCCAGCTGCTTTGGGATCCTCTCCCGGAGCCGCTGGAGTGCCGTCGCCACGCCCTTGAAGAACAGGCTGAGCTTGGCGCTGGGTTGGAGATTCTCGTCCGAGGGATACCCAAAGTCCTCCATCCCCAGCTGCGCCAGCTCCTCGTCGATGACTGCGGCAATATTCACCAGACCCTCGGTCCAGTGCTCCACAGTATCTCTTAACCAGTTCTGGGTAACTGCGATGCTCTCAAGCAGCGCCTTGTCAGCTTTGACCTTCTCCAACAAGGTCTTCTCCCGCTCCTTGGCGGCCTCCAGCGTCTGCATCAGCGTGGCCAGCTTCAACTCCAGGTCCGCATTGGAATCCTTGGCGGCGCTGAGCTCCTTGCCCCTCTCAGCGAGAAGACCTTGCAGCTCACCGTGGGCGGAAGCATCCTTCTCACGCTCATGCTTGAGCGCGGCAAGCTCCTCGCCGCTTTTCCCAATGTTGTCCTCCAGCTGCGCCACCTTCTCCTCCAGCTCTTTCTTGGCAGCCTCTGCGATTGCGGCAGCGTCCTTTGCCTCCTTGAGCGCCCCGCCAAGTGCTTGCTCGCGCTCGGCGAGCTCCTCCTCGTAGCTGTCGAGGATGGCCTTCCGCTGCACCAATTCGCCTTCTCGCGCGGACTGCTTCTCGGCGGCCAGCCTTTGCTCCTCCTCAGCTTCGGCCTTCTTGAGAAGGAAGGCCGTGCGCTCCTCGTCGAGTCGCTCCCGCTCCTGTGCCAGGGTCCGGAGAGCTTCTTGATTGTGGCCCCGGAGCTCCTCCGCGCGCTTCTCCATGTCAACTCCCGCCTTCGCGACAAGCGCTTCCCAGGAAGCCAGCTTGGCTTGCCGTGCGCGGTAGAGTGACAGCAGCTTCTGCAGCAGCTGCTCCTCCTCAGGCTCGCCACTGCTGCTGCTGGGCGCGTCGACCAATGACAGTCCAGCAGAGGCGAGCACCTCCCCATCAAAAGTTTCCCCCTCGACCGGCGCCCTGGAGCTCGACGCCCAGGGTAGCTTGATGAAGATATCGTCACCGGCCTTCAAGTAGGTGCCGGGCTGGGGCTCCTCGGAGCCCGGCTCCGTAGAAGCGGTAGAGGGATCGGCGGTCGGCGCAGCGCCTGGCGCTCCTGCGGCCTCAGGGTCGTCAGTGCGATCGCCCGACCTCTCGCCGGCTTCTGCGGCGGCAGCCTTGGCGGCCTCCTCGCCGGCGGTCTCATCAGCACCGGCCCCTTCCTCGCCGGCGCCCTCTGTCTCCATTGGCTCAGCAGCAGATGGGTCTGAAGAACGAAGAAGGGAGAAAAATCAATCAAAAATCCAAGAGAAGAAAATCAGAAGAAGAAGAACCCAAGGGAAACTTTTTGGGCAAGTGAATTTCCTATGCCAAGATCTGCAGTTGCGGTCTCGGCCGCCGCAGGATCGACGGTGCTACCCCTTGCCGGAGAGTTCTCCCTTGCCGGAGAGCGCTCCCTTACCGGGAACTCCTCCCTTAGCGGCGTAGTCGAAGCAGATGGCACTTCGGGACCAGCTTCCGGGGACTCCTGATATGGCTGCTCTGCTCCTACACAAATCAACAAGCAAGATATCAACAAAGGAAAAAGCACTCATGCGCGCCTGACAGCAGAAAGCTAACTATGAACTTACGCTGGGGGCTGCGCTGGGGGCTGTTTTGAGGAGTGGTTGCCAGGTCCGTCAAGGTGGTCTCAAACCCACCCCCTGCTGACACGGTGGGGTCATCTTCGATGACAATCACCGCGGCCTTGGCCCTCTTCGCTGCTCTCTGGGCCAGCGTCCTGAAAAGAAAGGAGTCCAGATTGAAGCAAGTCAGATACAAGATAAAAACAGCAAGATTGAAGAACTACAAGAGCACCAAGGAAACTTACTCTTCTTCCTCCTCATCGGAGCTGAGTGTGGAAAGATCAAAGTCCAGCTCCCTTCCGGTGCGGCGAGGCAGAGGAGTAGGATCCCTTACCCGCTTGGCGGGGGCAGTGGCGGTGGCCCGGGAAGATCCCGCTCCAGTTGTCGCTGCTGCGTGGGGCGCTCTCGCGGCAACATTGCTTGCCGCGGTAGAGCGTGTCGCACGGCTTGGCGGCTGTTGACCCGGCTGCCGCCCCGCTACGTCCGCGGCCCTGCGAAGACGCCTTCTTGGCGAGGCCGGGGGCTCCGCCTGTGGCAAGCCTTCTGAAGGCTCGGGCTCTTCCTCGCCGGCCTCGCTCGGCTCAGCTTCAGAACCGGCAGGCTCTTCCTCGCCAATGAACTCCACGCGCTCGGCGAGGTCTGCCGCCTCTGCAGCCTCCGCCTCCTCCACAGTGAACCCGAACGCACCCGCGGCAGCTGCGGCCGCAACCTCTTCCGCCCTAGTGGCGATGCGCTGCAGCTCCTCGTCGGTGGTGTCACGGGTGAGGCTCTTCTGCTCGTCAGCGTGGACCAACACTTCTTCCAAGTTGTCGAAGAATGCTTGCACAACGTCATCCGCAGGCTCTTGCCAAGTTGGAACGATTCTGTGTGAATCGCACAACGGCATCATGGCGCGGATCCGGTCAAGCGAAGAATTGTTGCACAATGGAACGACGCCCCTCGGCAGCGTGAATGGGTGCTGGGGGTCGCGTTTGAACAACTCCAGGAGCATTGCATCCAGCTCCAAGACGGTGAAGTTGTAGTTGAGGCCCGGCCGCAGCCTCATGATGTCCGCCGAGTTCTTGAATTCCCAGGCGGGCCTCCCCCTCTCCTGCAGGGGGGCGATGCGGCGGTGGAGGAAATCTGCGCCTACAGCGCCTACAGTGAGCCCGGCAAGCCTGAGGCGAAGGATCCTAGTAATGGCGATCTTCAGCCTCTCGTCTTCCGGGGCCACGTTGCTCCAGTCATTGCCGCGCACTATTGGAGCTTGGTGCACGGCGGTGAAGGGCTGCGGATTCTCCTCGATGATCCAGCACCACTCCGCTCTCCACTCCTCCCACTTGCTGCGGAGCTCACCCTCCAAGTACGCCTCCTTGCCGACTCTCGAGATCCAGGCGATCCCTCCGGCAAGCGGCTCTCCTCTCTCTACCCGAGGTATGAAGAAGTGGCGGAAAAGGGCAACATTGGGGTGGACTCCGACAAAGTTTTCGCACAAATGTGCGAAAACTGCCATGGTCAGAACGGCGTTGGGGGTGAAGTCAAGGAGGCGGAAGCCGTAGGTGTTCATGATATCGCAGAAGAACTCCGAGAAGGGCGGGCAGAGCCCGCAATAGAAGAACAGCGCGAAGAATGGGTACCCGTTTGGAGCCAGTTCCGAAGCAGCGGCTGGGAGTAGCCTCGTGTGCGGATGCGCCCGCGTCTCTGTCGCCCAAAAGAGGTAGAAGTACTCCCTCAGCTCCTTCACGCCGAGCTGGGGGGAGAAGATCGCCCGCTCCTTCCGCAGCGCCGCGAGCCGCTGCGCCTCGGCCGACTTCACGCCCTTTCCCTTGTCGGCTTTCGGAGCCATGGCGGAGGTGGTGGGGAGGTCGACGGCGTTGGTGATGCTGGTGGCAATGGGGGGCGGAGCGCTGCTCTCTCGGCTTCGAGAAGAAGGGGGGCGGCGGAGGTTCGTGAAGATGGAGTAGTAGCAACTAGCGAGGGGGAACGAATTGCCCCTGTTTCCTCTGCTTATAAAGAGGGACGGGGCGGACGTTTCGCCCTTCCGAATAAAGAACCACCCACGATCTCTCCCACGATGCCGCATTCAACGCGTGCCGTTAGGGGAGAGCGCGGTGGATACGGAGCGAGATTCGGCCTGGCCCAGTCCGCATGTGCCTGTGCCCTGTCTTGGGCTTGGCCCAACAGCGCTCGGCACCGTGTCTGGCCCAGGCCCGGGGGCTCCTGTCGGTGTACTAGAATAGGGGTACCCTAGTACCCCGAACTTGTGCACGGGCAGTTGCAGCACCCTTCGGCAAGGCTTGCCGGGCTAACACCAAGATCCTCCGTGGTTCCCTTGGAGCCATTCAAGAACAAAGTATTTAAGCTCAGGAGACAAGGCCCCGGCAAGAGGAGCTTGCCGGGAAGGCCAACCAAGGCACTCCAAGGAACTTTCCGCGACGCGCCACGCGCTCCGGCAAGGCAACAAGGCCCCGGCAAGAGGAGCTTGCCGGGAAGACCAACCAAGGTACCTCGAGGCCCGGTGAGTGACAAGCCTCCAGACCCGACAAGATAACAGTAGCGGCAAGGCGCTTGCCGCGGCAGGCGGCCACTCTGTGCCCACGCTCCAGCGCATCCACCAACGTTTCGCTCTGGGGGCCTCTCCAGGCACGTGTCGCAGGAGGTTGTGCAGCCAGCGGTGCGCAGTGGCATGCGAAGCTGACAAGATCGCCATCGTGGCGAACGGTGGTGCCCCTAATGGTCCTTTTTTGCACTGTTTGGGCGACTCAGACAGGCATTTAATGCCCTTGTCCCCTGCCGTCAGGGTTAGGTAGGGTGCACTGTACAAGTAACTGTACCAACCACCTCACTTTTTACATTTGTACCCTTCTCTGCGTTGCCACCTGTCGGTGACCCCTTTAGCGTATAAAAGGAGGCCCATGCGCAACGTAGAGGGGGTTCGGTTGGACTGGTTCGCGAAGTTCGACTAGTTCGGAACCCAGAAAAACACTACACTCTCTCTGGAGCAAGAACACAAGATAATACAACCAGACAAGCAGCAGTAGGAGTGTTATCTCTCCGGAGAGCTCCGAAGCTAGGTAAACTGCTCGTGTGCTTCGCCTCGATCTGCTCTTCGTGCGATCTCCGCCCCCCGCCGAACCGAAAGGGGCCCGGTCCGCCGGCCCCATAGGTGTTCGTGGATCAGTTTCCCCCGACACCTTCACTGAGGCTCTTCCGGTAGGGGCATAACCTTTTCCTCAAACACTTGTCCTTTCATCGTGGTAAGGTTCTGCCGAGACTGGGTCTTCTTAGCTGACCGGTGTGTCGCCAATGCTAAATAACTATCAGAACCTCATGGTGGTCAAGCATTAATGGTTTTCTCGCAGAAAATGGGTCTGGGCTAAATCTCACCGTATAACCTACGATTGGCAACAGTTGCGCATATGTGGATCAATTGTCCTACCATTCTAAGGTTTCAACAAAGTTTTGACATCGTCGTCTCTCTACTATGGGTAAGTCACTCTAGATTTACCATCCCAAATATCAAGAGAGAATGATAAGAGTAAATCGTTATGGTGACCAATCCATTCTGCACCCAAATCATTACTCTGTATAAGGTTTAGCGAATCTCGCATTTCTAACACTCAGGCATTCTCACAAGCATTGCAGAATTTCTCTTCTCAACGAACTTAGTTCGGATAATTCCATTGATTCTGCAAGTTGAACAAAACATCTACCGTTACTTCACAACTCTCAGGTTTTGGTATCCTCCTAAGAACGCCTGCTGATTAAATCAGAGTTTTCTTCCAAAATATCCTCCTTCAGCAAGAGTGTGCTTGCTTCTTATTAACTCCTGGGCCTGTGGGTTATGGGCGACCTTCAATGCGGGTACAACTTCTATTCATCCTGGGAGTTATAATTGTTCCATATTCCAACTTTACACCTCCTTTAAATTCGACATTACTTCATTCCTTCATGTAACCAACATATCGAAACAAAACTCATACTCCACGGAATACATTTTCCTTTCCATGGGTCAAGTGTCCTCGTAGGGTGCTACCACCCTTAAAATGAAATTCACAAATTCATCCCTAAACCATATTTCTCATATCCTCGAAAATGGTCAAAATCTTTGTTCATAGAGTAACTAACTCAAAAAAAACTCCACGTATGAAATCATGACACATTAACTTTATTGATTTCATGAATTCATTACAACTCTGAGGCTTTCATTACATAATTCAACTCATCGAACTCATGAAAATTAACATTGCTTTCTACTACTCTTATTGTCCATATCAAAATATCGACTACTCAGCTCCAGCTTTCTTCTGACCTGAACATCCTCTAGCAAAATGTCCTGCTTTCTTGCAGCGAAAGCAAATGACTTCCGACATGTCTCGAGGCTTCCTTATGATTATGTAGGCTCCTTGGATTTTTAGCTTCTTTTTTTGGACATTTACCAGCGTAATGACCTAAATCCTTGCACCTGTAACAAGTTATATGACTCAGGTCCTTCTCTGCAGAAATTGGGTTGTTCTGGGGATGCCTTTGTTTTCTCTTCCTATGTTTCTCCATAATGATCAGAGCTTCTATTTCCTGAGGGTCAAACTTCACTTCTGTTGTCGAGAAGTCTCCGGGATACTCTTCTCTTTCCATTGTTAAGTGATGTGAAAAATGTCCTTCTTCTCTACATGAATAGCAGGCTTGGGCGTAAAATCTGTTTAGGCCTTCTCCATCAGGGTCTTCAACATCTTCCTGCATCACAGATTCTTCTAAACTTTCCCTGAGGGCTTCTTTCATGGCTTCCTTCAGCTGCTTGGTAATTTCTTGTACCTTGGGGTAAATCTGACGCTGACCAGGGTAGTGCATAGTTCCTTCACACCAGAAACAAGTAATCTGCCTAGTTAGACATTCTTCGGCTGGGTGATTTTCCTCACAATGAGGGCATCCATTGTTGTGTTCGTCATGGGTGTGTCCTATTACTCCACAAATCTTGCAAGGCGCAAAGTTTCTTGATCGGGTTATCATAGTGCTTCCGGATGAGACGTGATCTCAATAGAGTCTTCTTGAAATCCTCCCAGGTTCTTGCTCTGTTATATCCTTGTATGGCTTGATGCATCTTCCACCAGGTTGCAGCACTTCCTGTAAAGTACTGAAGAACGCATTGAACCTCATACTTCCTTGCAATTAATTTTTTCCTGAAGTGATCATCCATGTTCTGAATCCATAGCTCTACCTCCGGCTGAGTCATCGGTCCAGAGAATACAAGTCCATCTTCATTCATCTATTGGTTCCAAGGGTTTTGGGGTGAGATACGAGAGAGGTGGGGAGGGATACACACAATACGAACAATAGTTTTGAAGAAACAGGTTTTATTTTTGTGGCTGTCGGAAAAACATCAAACAAATGACAGCTCACAAATCTTCACATCTAACGTAAGTATATAACAAGAGTTTGGTCTTCTAAAGGTCAAATAAATCTTTAGTCTTCAAATTCTTCGAGTCTTCGGAGTCTTGAACTGTTGTAGCTTCAACTCTTCTAATGCATGGTCAAGTCCTCTTTACTCTGAAGAGGCCATCAATTATCCGATATCTTGTCATTCTTGGAGCGGCTTCAGTTAATTCATTGTGTGGTCAAAAGAGAAAGGACATCTTCTAACTATTTTAGGTAAGAGGGAATGTTTGATAGAATCGAAAAAGGATGAGAAGTGAAGAATTTTTTTTGAAAATAAAGTTTTAGAGATTTCATGTCGTAAGGGCTTTCTGATTTCTAGGGTCACGTCCTATAGTCAACATGTGCTCTGATACCATATCTATAGCGACCCGACCTCAGACGGTCAAGTCTCTATGTATCTGTGGCATCCCTGGATCAGTATGCTGGCACACACAGTACATCAATGTATATATCAAAGTGCAATCACATGTATAAATAACCTAAAACTGATATACCTCATAATTTTCAGCGGAAACAATCAAACGGGTGTGGAGTCCCATCAACGCCATCGGCAGGTTGAGTGTAGACCGTAACCCTACAACAAAACTCACTCGTCGTATACAATCCTGCAACATGATACGTTGCAGCCATGTAGGTCAGTACATTGAATGTACCGGCAAGATCACAACATGAGAAAGCAGATGATAATACTATTCTACATGAAATATAGCTTTGTGGCTCTGTGTCTGATGTTTTTGCGTAAAAGCTGGTTTTATTTTCCATACAACAAAGGAATATCAGGAGTCTGTACTACAGAGTTTTCTATCATGACATGGTTCCGCCAACCGATATCTCATAGCCCAAATCATCATAAGTTGCCCACAATTATGTTATCAGTCTGGTGTTGAGATTTCTGAGATAGATCCAAGTCCAGAGGCTCAAGTTGTCCGTAACCGGGGACACGGCTAATCGATTAGGTTTTAACCCTCTGCAGAGGTTTGTACACTTTACCCGCAAGATTCGATCCCTCTCTTTACGTTCTCGCACTTCAGGGTGTTTGAGAACAAGACGACCAAAACATGGTCTTCAGAAGATTTCCCCTGACCACTGTCCGGTGCTCATCAAATCCTACCATAGTTCTACACCGGCTAGCACCGTCCTAGCCAGAGTCACAACTAAGGTCAACCAAGCCAGAGCCCATAGTGACTTGCGGTTGCACAGGTAAGCTTCCGGGGATGAAGTATTCTTTCGTCTCTTTGAGCCTGGGTGAAGCTTTACGTAAGATGCCATGGCGCTTCTCCATGCATCTCGGCCATCCACTGGTTTCTCCAGGGTGCCCGTCAACCGTCCTTCACCCAGTAGTGTGTATTGAATTCTTGTCTCGAGTCTTGAGGTCTTAAGGCCTTGAAGATGCAGTCCTTGCAAATGCCATCATGGAGTTGTCGTCATTGACGTAGAGTCCTCCTTCTTCACACCACTCTCGTGCACTTATAACAAACCCCGTCTACTAACTTATAACAAACCCCGACTACTATAGCGTAGCATTAAAATAAATAACGTCCCAGGCTTGGTAACATGGTGATGGGTTCCTACCTCATGCATACTACTCAATTACAAGAATTCAATATCACTACTGGAGGGTTGTTGCAAAGATGCCACTAAATGCAATAAAAACATAGTTATGAAAGCATGGTCAAAGTGAACTTGCCTGGTAAGTTGATGAAGATAACAACGCTCTTGAAAATAACTTGATAGGACTATACGCAACTCTCCGATGAAATCTATAATAACAAACATGACATTCACATAAGCAAGCATTCTAGCAAGCAAATCTAACAAAAAAACTCAATAATAAAACCCAATACAAAACAAATAACACATCGAAAGAACTAACAGGGGAAAACTATAAAGAACCTACTAGGAAAACCTTTTGCCTTAACTACAAAAATAGTTGTCCTAAGTAAAACTTAACAAAGAAAATACTAAACTAATAATTTTAATAGAAAATAAAATTTAAATCAACTAAGTTAACAGAAATTATTTTTCATAAAGTTTTACTAGCAAAAGGAAACACATAAAAAGCTAAATTAAAACTCCAATTATGCTTAAAACAAAACTAGTAAGAAAAAGAAATAAAACATTTTATTTTTCTGTAAATAAAAGTTCACCCTCTATAACTACAGAAACAAATCTGAAATAAATTATAATAGAGGTGAAAAGAAATTTTAAAATAATTAAAACAACAGAAAACAGCAGCAAGTTAAAAATAACTAGTGTAGTCTTGTTTTCGTGAAAAACTAATTTTAATAAAACCTATAAATACCCAAATTAAGCCTACTACTAGGCATCGTCAAAACAAAGCAGTGGCAAAAAGAATCGCCTAAAAATATTAATTCTAGCTCATATTATAGCAGAAATACTAATCTGACTAAAACCCATATAAAACAATTTTTAAAAACTAAAACATGGCCGAAACTATATACAGAAACTTTAGGAAATTTGCAGACTAGACCAAAAAGAATCAATCAAAAGCTCTAAATAACCTTAGAGATATAGAATTTACGATACTGAAACTTTTCTGTTTTAAAAACAGAAACGAAAATACAGAAAGAAAACAAACGGGTGCTATTGGGTGCGATCTGTAACTACCAAACAATCGGGGCGAAACTTAACAATACGTACATGTGCGTTTATTTTTCTATAGAATAAAACCGTTCAGCTGGTTTGATCTGAACTGTATTAAACCGCAAAAAAAACGTAACTAAAACCGATCTAATGAAAATAAAATGATCTACTAAACCGATCTAATCTAACACAACATTTCGATCTAAAGAGAAAAAAAACACTAGCGAACAGAGGAGAGGGTTCGTGCTTACAGAGAGGAAACGGGCGAGGCAGAGAAGAGGCCGGTGGGCGGCGGGGCTCTGGTCGGCGGCAGCGTCGACGAGGATGTCCAGGTGATGCGAGGATTCAGGGGCGTCCGATTTTCTGTGGACGGTGAGGCAAGGGGATGTTGGGACGGCGGAGACGACGAAGACGCGGCGGCAGAGCTCGATGCTCTGATGGAGCGCGCGTAGTTGGGGGCGGCCTCTGTAGATGACGAAGGTGAACAAAAACATGTAAAAAATATTTGTGGGCTCGGGCTAGGCCGATAGCAGAGGTTAGAGAGGTTGGGGATGCTCACCGGTGAAGAAAACGACGGTGAACGACGATGGCTGGGGCAAGATTGGAACGGAGATGGTGGCGGATGTGGGAGGTTTTTGCGAGGGTTTCTGAAGGGGATCGCGGGAGGACGGGTAGGGGTACTTATAGGACGTGTTACTTGGGCGAGGAGAAGACTTTAGCTAGGGTTTTAGCAAGGGCGCGGACGCGGACAGCTTTGAACGGAACGAGATACGGGCACGGGAGTATCGGGAGGAAAGAGATAAGGCGGTGGGATCCAGTGTTCAGAGAAAAAAATGAGAGAGAGAGAGGGTTACGTGAGGGAGGGGCTCGAGCGCGTGAGGGATCGAACGTTGGGGTCGCGGCCTGCTCGGGCGCTGGTGGCTGGCCTGCTCGGGTGCTGGCTAGGCCGGTTGGCCTGGCTAGCTCGCTGAGGTTCTTTTTTTTTGACAAAGGGAAAATAAATAAAAATAGGGAGAATAAAAATACTTTTATATAGGACATATATATATATATCAAAAATTTCATAAAAATAAAATCTATAGGATGAACTATTTTTCAGAGGCGAAATGAAAACTTTATAAAAAACTTTTTTTTTGAAAACTCCAAATAAATCCAAATTTGAATTCAAACTTTTGGCATTATTTTCTTCTGACATTTTTGGAGGGTCATTTTAGCTCCTCTCATAATTTTGAACAAGTATTTGTTAGGGATTTGTTTTTTTGAAATAAATTTCAAAGGCCAATTTGAATTCAAGTACAAATAAAATTCAAATGCCTCTGAAATTTCCAAAAGCCACTCAATTTCACACAATCGGTCACACAACAATGAAACAAACAATCATAAATATTTATTTAATATAACATTCCAAATTTTAGAATTTTGGGATGTTACACCTACTCGAGGACGAGCGGGAATTAAGCTTGGGGATGCTTGATACGTCTCCAACCTATCTATATTTTTGATTGTTCCATGCTATTATATTATCTGTTTTGGATGTTTTATATGCATTAATATGCTATTTTATTTGATTTTTTGGACTAACCGATTAACCTAGAGCCCGGTGCCAGTTTCTGTTTTTTCCTTGCTTTAGAGTTTCACAGAAAATGAATACCAAATGGTGTCCAAACGGAATAAAACTTTCGCGATGATTTTTCTTGGACCAAAAGACATCCAGAGGACTTGGAGTACAAGTCAGAGAAGCCACGAGGCGGCCACAAGGACAGAGGGCGCCCTGACGACCCACAAGTATACGGAATAGTTGTAGCCTCTTTCGATAAGTAAGAGCGTCGAAACCAATGAGGAGCTAAAGGTAGAACAAATACTCTCTCAAGTCCTATCGGCCACTGATACCACTCTACGCACGCTTGACGTTCGCTTTACCTACAACTAGTATGAAACTAGAGGTACTTTGTATGTGTGATAGGATATGTTTGCAAGAAAGTAAAGAACGCGTAAATAGAAAATAGGGGCTGTTTAGATAAAGATGCAATAAAGTAAATATAGCAAGCGTGGAAAAGTGGTGGTAGGAGTTGCGGAATTGTCCCTAAGCAATTGACTACTTTACTAGATCGATAGCAAGTTTTATGTGGGAGAGGCCACTGCTAGCATGTCATCCCTGACATGGAATTCTATGCACTCATGATTAGAACTATTAGCAAGCATCCACAACTACTAACGTTCATTAAGGTAAAACCCAACCATAGCATTAAGATACATTGGTCCCCCTTCAATCCCGTATGCATCAATTTCTATGCTAGGTTGAAGCTTCAGTCACTCTTGCCCTCAACACATAGTCCTATCAACATACAACTAACCTTATGGTGTGATCCACGCGCATGCTCATATGATGGGCACCAAAGGACAGCAACATAACCACAAGCAAATTAAATCAATCATAGCAATTCATCAACCACCAATAGGACAACGAAACTCTACTCAGACATCATAAGATGGCAACACATCATTGGATAATAATATGAAGCATAAAGCACCATGTTCAAGTAGAGAGTACAGCGGGTTGCCGAAGAGTGGACCGCTGTATATAGAGAGGGGAAGGTGATGGAGATGTTGGTGAAGATGGCGGAGGTGTTGGTGAAGATCGCGGTGATGATGATGGCCCCCGGCAGTGTTCCGGCGCCACCGGAAGCAAGGGGGAGAGAGCCCCCCTTCTTCTTATTCTTCCTTGACCTTCTCCTTAGATGGGAGAAGGGTTTCCCCTTTGGTCCTTGGCTCCCATGGCGTGGGAGGGGCGAGAGCCCCTCCGATATTGGATCTGTCTCTCTGTCTCTCTCTGTTTCTGCGTTTCCAGATCCTTCCCCTTCACCGTTCCTTTTATATCCGAAGATCTGTAACCCCGATTGGGGTGAATCTTTCGCCCAGATTTTTTCTCATAAAATTAGCTTTCTTGCGGCAAAAGAAGAGCGTTAACTGCCTTACGGTGGCCCACGAGGGTGCCAGGCGCGCCCAGGGGAGGGCGCGCCCCCTGTCTCATGGCCACCTCGAGCACCATTTCGCGCTGATTCTTCCTCCGAAAAATCCCAAATATTCCAAAATAATTCTCCGTCCGTTTTTATCCCGTTTGGATTCTGTTTGATATTGGGTTTCTGCAAAAAATAAAACATGCAACAAACAGGAACTGGCACTGGGCACTGGATCAATATGTTAGTCCCAAAAATAGTATAAAAAGTTGCCAAAAGTATATGAAAGTTGAATAATATTGGCATGGAACAATCAAAAATTATAGATATGACGGAGACGTATCAACATCCCCAAGCTTAATTTCTGCTCGTCCTCGAGTAGGTAAATGATAAAAAGATAATTTTTGATGTGGAATGCTACCTAGCATAATCTTGATCATATGTCTAATCATGGCATGAATATTAAGATACGAGTGATTCAAAGCAATAGTCTATCATTTGACATAAAAACAATAATACTTCGAGCATACTAATAAAGCAATCATGTCTTTTCAAAACAACATGGCCAAAGCAAGCTTATCCCTACAAAATCATATAGTTTGGCCATGCTTCATTTTCGTCATACAAAATGCTCCCATCATGCACAACCCCGATCACAAGCTGAGCAATTGGTTCACACTTTTTAACGTGCTTTAGCTTTTTCAACCCTCACGCAATACATGAGCGCAAGCCATGGATATAGCATTATAGGTGGAATAGAATATGATGGTGGAGGTTATGTGGAGAAGACAAAAAGGGAGAAAGTCTCACATCTACGCGGCTAATCAACGAGCTATGGAGATGCCCATCAATTGATGTCAATGCGAGGAGTAGGGATTGCCATGCAACGGATGCACTAGAGCTATAAGTGTATGAAAGCTCAAACTAAAAACTAAGTGGGTGTGCATCCAACTTGCTTTCTCATGGAGACCTAGGGCATTTGAGGAAGCCCATCGTTGGAATATACAAGCCAAGTTCTATAATGAAAATTCCCACTAGTATATGAAAGTGAAAACATAGGAGACTCTCTATATGAAGAACATGGTGCTACTCTAAAGCACAAGTGTGGTAAAAGGATAGTAACATTGCCCCTTTTCTTTCTTTTTTTCTTTTTTTCTTTTTTTTGGGTGGGCTTCTTTGGCCCCCTTTTTTATTTAGGCTTCTTTGGCCTTTCCTTTTTTTTCTTTTTTTTTCTTTTTTTTCATGGGGCAATGCTCTATAATGATGATCATCACACTTTTTTTTTACTTACAACCCAATATTACAACTCGATACTAGAACAAAGATATGACTCTATATGAATGCCTCCGGCGGTGTACCGGGATGTGCAATGATCTAGCATAGAAATGACATCAAAAAACGGACAAGCCATGAAAACATCATGCTAGCTATCTTACGATCATGCAAGACAATATGACAATGAATGCTCAAGTCATGTATATGATGATGATGGAAGTTGCATGGCAATATATCTCGGAATGGCTGTGGAAATGCCATAATAGGTAGGTATGGTGGCTGTTTTGAGGAAGATATAAGGAGGATTATGTGTGATAGAGCGTATCATATCACGGGGTTTGGATGCACCGGCGAAGTTTGCACCAACTCTCGAGGTGAGAAAGGGCAATGCACGGTACCGAAGAGGCTAGCAATGATGGAAAGGTAAAAGTGTGTATAATCCATGGACTCACATTAGTCATAAAGAACTCATATACTTATTGCAAAAGTTTTAGTAGCCCTAGAAGCAAAGTACTACTACGCATGCCCCTAGGGGGATAGATTGGTAGGAAAAGACCATCGCTCATCCCCGACCGCCACTCATAAGGAAGACAATCAAAGAAACACCCCATGCTTCAAATTTGTCACACAACGGTTATCATACATGCATGCTACAGGACTTGCAAACCTCAACACAAGTGTCTCTACAATCCACAACCACCCACTAGCATGACTCTAATATCACCATCTTTATATCGCAAAACTATTGCAAGGAATCAAACATATCATATTCAGCGATCTACAAGTTTATGTAGGATTTTATGACTAACCATGTGAATGACCAATTCCTGTCATCTCTCTAAATAGATATAAGTGAAGCAAGAGAGTTTAATTCTTTCTACAAAATATATGCCCACGCTCTAACAAATATAAGTGAAGCAAAAGAGCATTCTACAAATGGCGGTTTTCTATGTGAAGAGAAACAGGCAATCCAAACTTCAAATGATATAAGTGAAGCACATGAAGCATTCTATAAATCCATACTCAAAAGATTTAAGTGAAGTGCAATGAGCATTCTATAAATCATCCAAGGACTATCTCATACCAGCATGGTGCATAAAAGAAAAGTGAAAACTAAATGCAAAAGACGCTCCAAGACTTGCACATATCGCATGAACGAAACGAATACGAAAACATACCGATACTTGTTGAAGAAAGAGGGGATGCCTTCCGGGGCATCCCCAAGCTTAGGTGCTTGAGTCTCCTTGATATATTATTTGGGGTGCCTCGAGCATCCCCAAGCTTGATCTCTTGCCTCTCTTCCTTTTCCTCATATCGAGACCTCCTCGATTAGACACTTCATCCACACAAAACTTCATCAGAAAACTCGATAACATCCGTTAGTATAATAAAGCAAATCACCACTCTAAGTACTATTGCAAACCAATTCATATTTTGTTTTTGCATTGTGTCTACTGTAATATAACTTTTTCATGGCTTAAATCCACTGATATAAATTGATAGATTCATCAAAACAAGCAAACTATGCATCAAAAACAGAATCTGTCAAAAACAGAACAGTCTGTAGCAATCTGAACATCCACCATACTTCTGGTACCCCAAAAATTCTACCAAAATTAGGAAAAATAAAAAAGTTGTATAGAAAGACAGTGCAAAAAGAATCAGAACCAATTGACGTTGAAGTTAAAAATTTAAAATCGGACACTACAGCCAAAGTTTCTGTCCTACACCGTACAAACCAACAAGCATTGTAAACATCCTAAAGGCAAACCTTGGCACATTATTTTTTATAATACAATGGAATTGTACAAGGGGATAATTATTTTTGATGAAAATTTTCTGTAATCAAGATTCACAAAGTTTCCGTGAGCATGAACAAAGTTCAAGGAGTTCTCCCACTTCAACAATGCTTATCTCTCTCACTTTCACTTTCCTTTTTGAAAACTTTTGGGTTCCCCTCTTTATTTTTATTTTTGAACTATATAAAAGCACTAAATGACTCTCTAAAACTTCCGGGTTGTCTCCCTGGCAGCGCTTTCTTTAAAGCCATTAAGCTAGGCATATAGTGCTCAAGTAATGAATCCACCCGGATCCCAAGGTATATCAAAGCCAATTTTAATTTACAATGATTTGTAATTTAATAGTGAGCACAATGTAACATATATCATGTAATGATGAAGTCTAACTCTCTTCCTATGCATCGGCATGTCATAAGAGAACAATTCATGCACACCAAGTAAAGGTCAATGCATAGTATAAGCAGTTTCTTGCAATTTTATCATATTGGAAACATAGAGAGGTGGAGATATAGTTCCTCTCTCATAATAATTGCAAGTAGGAGAAACAAGCACATGCATATTATATCTATCAAAATTATCACGTGCAACAGTAAAAGGCAACCCATCAATATAATCCTTAATAAGCATAAACTTCTCCGATATAGTGTAGTTTGGAGAATTCAAAAAGATAATAGGACTATCATGCGTAGGTGCAATAGGAACCATTTCATGTTTAACATAAGGAACTATAGCAAGTTCATCTCCATAAGCATAATTCATATTGGCATCTTGGCCACAAGCAAAGCAAGCATCATCAAAAAGGGATATTTGAAGAGAATCAACGGGATCATAGCAATCATCCTTCGGTAAGCACGAAGGGGAATTAAACAATGTATGAGTTGAAGAGTTACTCTCATTAGAAGGTGGGCACGGGTGATCAATCCGCTCTTCCTCCTTTTGTTCTTCGCTCTCCTCATCATCTTTTTCATCCAATGAGCTCACAGTTTCATCAATTTCTTCTTCCATAGCTTCCTGCAAAATATTAGTCTCTTCTTGGACAGCGGAGACTTTATCAATAAATGCATCAATATTGTAATTGTATTCATAATTCTTATAACAATATTTAAGTATAGCAAAATTTTCAGGTCTATAAATTGAATCATCAAAATCATCAAACTCTTTAAACATAGATTCAATCTCATAAGCACCCATAAAAGCGACACATTCTTCTATTTGTTCCACATCATAGTAATCATATCTACCATTAGCATAAGAAGCTAAGGTTTTATCATCATTAAATTTGCATGAAAAGGGAAGGTGTGGACCCTTCATCCTAGAGCAACAAGTATAATCATAACTCAAGCACAGTTGCCTAGCATACCAACGCAACATAGAAATTTGATCCCATAATAGTTTCCCTTTTTGTGTCAAGCGATAATCCCTAAAGTATTCACGTTGATCCAACATTTCTCCCATAACAAAGTTGAATGGGGTTTTCTCGGGATTATCAAAGTAGTACATAATATTTTGAACATAGCGAGCATCAAGGGTTTTAGGAGGTTCCCCATCTCCATGAGTAGCAAGTACACCTAATTTTTTTGGTATTTTGTGTTCCATATCCATAACTAAAGATAGAGAACAACTAAGAGTAGCAAATAAAAATTACTTAGTGATAAAGCAAACAAGCACACACGAGAATATTCACCCCACGCTATGACTCCCCGGCAACGGCGCCAGAAAAAGGTCTTGATGACCCGCAAGTATACGGGATAGTTGCAGCCTCTTTCGATAAGTAAGAGTGTCGAACCCAATGAGCAGATAAAGGTAGAACAAATACTCTCTCAAGTCCTATCAGTCACTGATACAACTCTATGCACGCTTGACGTTCGCTTTACCTAGAACAAGTATGAAACTAGAGGTACTTTGTAGGTGTGATAGGATAGGTTTGCAAGAAAGTAAAGAACGTGTAAATAGAAAATAGGGGATGTTTAGATAAATATGCAATAAAGTAAATATAGCGAGTGTGAAAAAGTGGTGGTAGGAGTTACGGAATTGTCCCTAAGCAATTGACTACTTTACTAGACCGATAGCAAGTTTTATGTGGGAGAGGCCACTACTAGCATGTCATCCCTGACTTGGAATTATATGCACTTATGATTGGAACTATTAGCAAGCATCCGCAACTACTAACGTTCATTAAGGTAAAACCCAACCATAGCATTAAGATATATTGGTCCCCCTTCAATCCTGTATGCATCAATTTCTATGCTAGGTTGAAGCTTCTGTCACTCTTGCCCTCCAACACATAGTCCTATCAACATACAACTAACCCTACGGTGTGATCCACGCACGTGCTCATATGATGAGCACCAAAGGACAGCAACATAACCACAACCAAATTAAATCAATCATAGCAATTCATCAACCACCAATAGGACAACGAAAATCTACTCAGACATCATAGGATGGAAACACATCATTGGATAATAATATGAATCATAAAGCACCATGTTCAAGTAGAGAGTACAGCGGGTTGAGGGAGAGTGGACCGCTGTAGATAGAGGGGGGGAAGGTGATGGAGATGTTGGTGAAGATGGCGTAGGTGTTGGTGAAAATCGCGGTGATGATGGCCGCCCCCGGCGGTGTTCCGGCGCCACTAGAAGCAAGGGGGAGAGAGCCCCCTTCTTCTTCTTCTTCCTTGACCTTCTCCCTAGATGGGAGAAGGATTTCCCCTCTGGTCCTTGGCTCCCATGGCGTGGGAGGGGCGAGAGCCCCTCCGAGATTGGACCTGTCTCTCTGTCTCTCTTTGTTTCTGCGTTTCGAGATCCTTCCTTTCATCGTTTCTTTTATATCCGGAGATCCGTAACTCCGATTGGGGTGAATCTTTCGCCCAGATTTTTCTCATAAAATTAGCTTTCTTTCGGAAAAAGAAGAGCGTCAACCGCGTTACGGATGGCCCACGAGGGTACCAGGCACGCCCAAGGGGGAGGGTGCGCCCCCCTGTCTCGTGGCCACCTCGGGCACTGTTTCACGTTGATTCTTCCTCCGGAAAATCCCAAATATTCCAAAAAAAATCTCCGTCCGTTTTTATCCCGTTTGCATTCCGTTTGATATTGGGTTTCTGCGAAACATAAAACATGCAACAAACAGGAACTGGCACCGGGCACTGGATCAATATGTCAGTCCCAAAAATAGTATAAAAAGTTGCCAAAAGTATATGAAAGTTGAATAATATTGGCATGGAACAATCAAAAATTATAGATACGACGGAGACGTATCACGCGCCCTGGGGGTAGGGCACGCCACCACCCTTGTGGGCCCCTCATGACTCCACCGACCTATTTCTTCCGCCTATATATTCTCTTATACCCCAAAACCATCAGGGGAGCCACAAAAACACTTTTCCACCGCCGCAACCTTTTGTAGCCGTGAGATCCCATCTAGGGGACTTTTCTGGCGTCCTGTCGGAGGGGGATTCGATCATGGAGGGCTTCTACATCAACACCATTTCCCTTCCGATGAAGCGTGAGTAGTTTACCACAGACCTACGGGTCCATAGCTAGTAGCCAGATGGCTTATTTTCTCTCTTTGATTCTCTATACCATGTTCTACTCGATGTTCTCGGAGATCTATTCGAGGTAATACTTTTTTTTGCGATGTGTTTGCCGAGATCCGATGAATTTTGGATTTATGATCAGCTTATCTATGAATATTATTTGAATCTTCTCTAAATTCTTATATGCATGATTTGATATCTTTGCAAGTCTCTTCGAACTATCGATTTGGTTTGGCCAACTAGATTGGTTTTTCTTGCAATGGGAGAAGTGCTTAGCTTTGGGTTCAATATTGTGGTGTCCTTTCCCAGTGACAGTAGGGGCAGCAAGGCACGTATTGTATTGTTGCCATAGAGGATAAAAAGATGGGGTTTACATCATATTGCTTGAGTTTATTCCTCTACATCATGTCATCTTACTTAATTTGTTACTCCATTCTTCATGAACTTAATACTCTAGATGCAGGCAGGAGTCGGTCGATGTGTGGAGTAATAGTAGTAGATGCAGGCAGGAGTCGGTCTACTTGGCACGGACGTGATGCCTATATTCATGATCAATGCCTTAGATATCATCATAACTTTGCGCTTTTCTATCAATTGCTTGGCAGTAATTTGTTCACCCAACGTAATATTTTCTATCTTGAGAAAAGCCTCTAGTGAAACCTATGGCCCCCGAGTCTATTTTCCATCATATAAGTTTCTGATCTACAATATTAGTTTCCGATTTACTTCCTTTGCAATATTTTACTTTCCGATCTATAAACTAAAAATACCAAAAATATTTACGTTACCATTTATCTATCTCTATCAGATCTCACTTTTGCAAGTAACCGTGAAGGGATTGACGATCACTTTATCGCGTTGGGTGCAAGTTGTTGATTGTTTGTGTAGGTGTTTGGTGACTTGTTCATTGTCTCCTACTGGATTGATACCTTGGTTCTCAAACTGAGGGAAATACTTACTCTACTTTGCTTCATCACCCTTTCCTCTTCAAGGGAAAAACCAATGCAAGCTCAAGAAGTAGCAAGGTCTATCGAGAATTATAGGAGCAATAGGATCTTCAGGCATATCTACTATCACAAGATCAATCATGACATGGCAATCATTTATTTGAAAGATAACTCAGCGCTTGTTTTCGGTTGGATGGTGATAACCCACAAGTATAGGGGATCGCAACATTTTTCGAGGGTAGAGTATGCAACCCAAATTTATTGATTCGACACAAGGGGAGCCAAAGAATATTTGCAAGTATTAGCAGCTGAGTTCTTAATTCAACCACACCTGGAGATTAATTATCTGCAGCAATATGATCAGTAGCACAATAATATGATAATTTTGATAGTAGTGGTAATAGTAATAGTAACGGTAACAATGATAACAATGGTTTTGTAGCAAGCGTAATAGTAACAGTAGCAATAGTACCTTAAAAGAAACAATATGTAGGAAAATCGTAGGCATTGGATCGGTGAATTCGTTGGATAATATTAATCATATAACAATCATAACCTAGGGCGATACGGCACTAGCTCCAGTTCATAAATATAATGTAGGCATGTATTCCATAAATTGTCATACGTGCTTATGCAAAGAACTTGCATGGCATCTTTTGTCCTACCCTCCCTTGGCAGCGGGGTCCATATGGAAACTAAGGGATACTAAGGCCTCCTTTTAATAGAGAGGCGGAACAAAGCATTAGCACATAGTGAATACATGAACTCATCAAACTACGGTCATCACCGGAAAGTATCCAGAATACTATCACTCCGGGGTTTATGGATCATAACATGTAATAGGTGACTATAACTTGCAAGATCGGATCTAGAACATAGATATGATGGTGATAACATAAACGGTTCAGATCTGAAATCATGGCACCCGGGGCCAAAGTGACAAGCATTGAGCATGGCAAAGTCATATCAACATCAATCTCAGAACATAATGGATAATAGGGATCAATCACTAACAAAACTAACTCGATTACATGATGAATCTCATCCAACTCCTCATCGACCAGTGAGCCTACGAAGGAATTACTCACTCCCGGTGGGGAGCATCATGGAATTGGCGATGGAGAAGGGTTAGTGATGATGAAGATCGAAGATCCCCCTCTCCGGAGCCCCAAACGGACTCCAGATCTGGCCTCCCGATGAAGAAAAGGAGGTGGCGGCGGCTCCATCTCGTGAAACATGATAATTCTTTCTCCCCAATTTTCTCTCTCCGAAAATAGGATTTTATAGAGTTGGAATCTGGGTCAGCGGGGCCACCAGGTGGGCACAACCCACCTGGGCGCGCCAGGAGGGGGGCCCTAGTGGGTTGTGCTTACCCAGGGGCCCCCCACCAATGGTTCTTGGCTCCAGTATTTTTATTTTATTCCATAAAAAATCTCCAAAAAGTTTCGTGCCATTCCGAGAACTTTTATTTCTGCACAAAAACAACACCATGGTAGTTCTGCTGAAAACATCGTCAGTCCAGGTTAGTTTCATTCAAATCATGCAAAATAGAGTCCAAACAAGAGGGAAAGTGTTATGAAAAGTAGATACGACGGAGACATATCAACTCCCCAAGCTTAAACCTTTGCTTATCCTCAAGCAATCCACTTGATAAACTGAAAGTGAAAAAGAAAAACTTTTACGAACTCTTTTGCTCTTGTTTACATAAATAAGCCTAAGTAGCACCCAGGTTTTCAGCAAAGATCATGATTAACCATGTCAACAATAACACTTAAAAATTATATTAACTTATATCAATGGCATAATCAACTAGCGAGCAATAATAAGATATCTCAAAAGAGAACACTTTGTCAAAACAACCATGATATAATATGACAATAGTGGTATCTTGCTAGCCCTTTCTGAGACTGCAAAACATAAATGCAGAGCACCTCCAAAGTTCAAGTAGTGACTAAACATTGTAATTCATGGTAGAAAAGATCCAGTCATGACGCATCCAACATTAGCTATACACAATGCATGAGGATGACAATAGTGCTCTCAGATCTGGCGCTTATTTGAGAAGGTGATGACACAACACAAAATTAAATAGATAGTCCCTTCGCAGAGGGAAGAAGTGATTTGCAGCGATGCCAGAGCTCAAGTTTTTAAAACAGAGATAAATGAAATTTTCAGAAATGCACCCTTCTAGTTTACTTCGCGACCATTAGTTATCGGTATCTTCCATGCTAAACACATTAGTGGAGGTTCCCAAGCGATAAAAGTAAAGGTTTACTCCCCCTCCACCAACAAACACACTCCCTGGCTAGCTGAATCCACGGGTACCATCCATACCAACAACAATCCCGGGGGAGTTTTGTTTAATTATTTGCAATTTTGAATTCGGGACTGGCAATCCCTATTACCGCCCCTCTCGTGCTAGGACGAGTGAATAAACACTCATCATGAGAATAACCCGCTGAGCATTGAAGATATTGACTACCTCCTGTCACTCTATGAACAGTCCAGGCACACAAAAACGGATGTTTATTTGAAGTTTTTAGAGGTGGCACATGCAAATTTACTTGGAATGGCAGGGTAATACCAATATATGGTGGACTCATTTGGAATAACTTGGGTTTCAGGATTTTGATGCACAAGCGGTATTTCCGCTTAGTACAGGCGAAGGCTAGCAAATAGGTTGAGAAGTGGCCAGCTAGAGAGCGAAAACGGTTATGAACATGCATTATGCATAAGTAACATTGGATACTAGCATGAGTAGGATATGAACACCATGAACATAAATATCATAGATGCTATGTTGGTTTTGATTCAACTACATGCATGAACATGTGCCAAGTCAAGCCACTCGAACATTCGGATGAGGATACCATATCATCATACTACATCACAATCATTTTAACACAATGTTGGCATCCAAGATAAATCATTATCCACTCCTAGCTACTTAAGCATGGCATGAGAAACTACAATCTCTAATTGCCATTGCAAACATGTTTGATCATAATAGGCTGAATCATGGATACTAGGTTAAACATATTTACAAAAATAGAACAAGTTGAGTTCATACTCGTTTCTCTCTGCCATAGCCAGTTTATCCAATATCGTCATTATTGCCTTTCACTTGCACGACCAAATGATAAGAAAATAATAATAGTGCAAGAATGCCATGGACTAGCTGGAATCTGCAAACAATTTTATTCAAACGGAGAAGACAAGGTAATATGAGCTCTTTGTTAGATCAACAATAATGCATACGAGAGCCACTCAATATTTTCATCGTGGTCTTCTCCTCGGTATGACTCAATGAAAGGAATAGAATTTCAGAGAAACACACTGAAATAATCTTGGAGTTTTTAGTTTTTTCTAGAAGAAAGCGAAATAAAGGAAAAAAACGAGAAAAACTATTTACACGGGAGAGCTCCTAACAAGCAAAAGAAGGAGGAAATCTTTTTGGGTTTTCTTTTAAATACTACAGCTAATATACGCTAGAAAGAAAACCCGAAAAGAAGCAAATAAACATTTTTTTGATTTTCTCAAAGTTTTTCAAACACACAAGAAGAAAGCAAGAAAAGAAATCTAGCATGGATAATACAATGAAAAATTGTGAACACCGACAACTGGAATGAAATGTGTGAGCCTGAATGTAATGTCGGTGGAAATACGTACTCCCCCAAGCTTAGGCTTTTGGCCCAGCTTGGTAATGATCGTCTGTAGCCTGCATAATAATCGGAGTGATAGCTCACGGAGGCTCTTGGTGCAGCCTCCTCAGCATGTCGAGCAGCCACAACCTTTGCTTTGTGTGCACGGGCCTCGTTCTCAAGAACTTAATAACTTCCCTTGATGTGAGAATCAAAGAGAGCAGGCATAGGCAAAAAGGTGTCCACAATGAACTATTTATTAAACAACAGGTTATATGTATAATTATGAGTTTCACCACTAAGGAACTTATGGCACTTCATGGCGTCAAAGTCTAAGTACTGCGTGGGCAGGATAGGGTTGTAGGGCCAAGGTGATACACCCAGCTCCCTTGATGCATAAATCCCACCATAAAAATATCCACTACCAGCGTTGTGTTTCAATCTGCATGCAACAATCACTCCAAGGTTATAACATTTGACACCGGTGAGAGTGGTGCGTATGAGGCTCAAGTTAGGAGCACAAAGTGTACTACAGTCTTGTTTGCCTGCGATGCATTTTCCATTAAATAGTGAAAAGTATTGAATCGAAGGGAAATTAATGCTCTTTATTCTACCTTGCGTCACTCCTCTAGTCTCAGCATAGCAAAGGCTAGTCAAGAATATCTCATACTCGGATCTTGGTGGTTCGTCCAGCGAACCCCAAAATGAGATTTTGTAGTAATTAGAAAATGTCTCTAGAGGTAAAGTAAAAGGATGGTCATACAATTTAAACGACACTCTAGACTCGCGAGGATGAAATTTAAATTCTTTGGTAAATGATTCCGTGAGGCTGAGATGTTGGTCGCACTTATCTTCAATGTAGGGACCGAGCTCAGCGTTGTGGATATATTGATCAAACTCCTCTTTAATACCAGACATAATCATGAAATCGTCGCACGGCCATAAACATGATTTGGTGGTGGCATCTCGTATGGAATTTGCACTTGGTTCAACATAAGACCGACGAACTGAGCTGCTACTAGAAGATGCCTCCGAGGACCACCTCGAAGAACTCCTTCCAAAGAGGTTCATCATATTTGCGTACAATTTTCTGAAAAAATTTGTGTCACAAATTTTTTGTCAACAAAACTTCACAAGATTGGTAGCAAGTACTCATAGGGATGCATAGATGCCATATCAAGCATTCAAACTACTTAGAACTCTAAGAATTCAACATGCAAGCTCATCTACAGCAGCAGCAAGAGTAGCTAATTATTCAAAATATAAACCACTAAAGCAAAAACTAATTGGACCAATGGAGGAGTCAAATACCAAGTAGCAATCCCCAAAACCATTTCGAAATTGAGCTTCGAGCAAAGAGATCAAAATCCGCGGGTTTGAGAGCAAGAACACAGGAGAGAGAGCAATGGTGATTTTTCCTGGAGGTAGGTGATGACATGGGCTAAAGAGATAAGTGAGGGGGCCCACGTGGGGACCACAACCCACTAGGGCGCGCCTGGGACTGCTGGCGCGCCCAGGTGGGTCATGTCAAGCTGGTGCACCCCCTCTGATGTTATTTGCATCAAAAAATCAGAAATATTCAGAAAAAAAACATATTAATTTTCAGGGCATTCTGAGAACTTTTATTTTTGGGTCATTTTTTTATTGCATGGAAAATACAGAAATAGGGTAAACATGGCATTTTATTTTATTTAACTGAGAAAAACTGAAAACAAAAGGTAGGGAAAGAAGGTAGTGCTTACTAAATTCATCAACTTCATACCTCTAAAAAATGATCCATTAATAAGGTTAATCAAGTCTTATTGACAACCACTTTCAATTAGCATGAAACCGAAGAACTTTCGTAAAACACTATGTTACCTAAACAGGGATATGCATGTCCCCAACAATAAGCATTTCATATTTCTTTTTAGTAGTAGGTAGAGGTAGTTGAAAAGTTCCAATAGTGATTGTCGGAGATTTTTCAATAACATTAATACCATTCACTTGGAACTGTTTCTTTGGAAAGTGCACTGTATGCCCATTGCCATTGATATGAAAAGTGAACTTGCTTTTATTGCAATCAAGAACACCCCCTACAGTATTCAAGAAGGGTCTACCAAGGATAATTGACATGTTATCGTCCTCGGGCATCTCAAGTATAACAAAGTCAGTTAAGATAGTAACAATTGCAACAACAACAAGTACATCCTCACAAATATCGATAGGTATGGCAGTTGATTTGTCAGCCATTCGAAAAGATATTTTAGTAGGTGTGAGTTTATTCAAATCATGTCTTTTATATAAAGAGAAAGGCATAACACTAACACCAGCTCCTACATCACATAAAGCAGTTTTAACATAGTTTCTTTTGATGGAGCAAGGTATAGTTGGTATTCCTGGATCTCCATGTTTTTTAGGTACTCCATCCTTAAAAGAATAATTAGCAAGCATGGTGGAGATTTCAGCTTCAGGTATCTTTCTTTTATTATAAATGATGGCTTTCATGTATTGCATAAGGGGCCATCTTTAAGATATCAGTCAAGCGAGTGCGCAAAAAGACTGGCCTAAGCATTTCAGCAAAGCGTTCAAATTCTTCATTGTCTTCTTCTTAGTTGATTTAGGTGGAAAGGGCATGGGTTTTTGAACCCAAGGTTCTCTTTCTTTTCCATGTTTTCTAGCAACAAAGTTTTTATCATATCCTTTATTTTTAGATTGTGGGTTATCAAGATCAACAGCTGGTTCTATCTCAACATCATTATTTGGTTCTTTACCATTGTTTGGTTGAGTGTCTTCCTGAACATCCTCATTATCTTTTTCATCATCACTAGATGAATGTTCATTACCAGATTGAGTCTCAGTATCTGAGATAGAAGCATCATTATCATTATCAGGAGGTTTTTCTGTTTCAGGTTCACTAGAGGTAGGCAAAGTCCTATATTTTTCTTTTTCTTTTTCTTTTTAGAAGGACTAGGTGCATCAGTGTTAATTCTTTGAGAGTCTTGTTCAGTTCTTTTAGGTTGTCCCTTAGGATAAAGTGGTTCCTGAGTCATTCTACCTCCTCTAGTTACTACTCTAACAGCATGATCATTGATATTACTATTTATTTCTTCAAGAAACTCTCTTTGAGATTTAGCAACTTGTTCTAACTGAGTATGAACCATAGAAGCATTTTTTCCTACACCTCTAACATTATTGCAGATTCTAAATAACAAGTCACTCAAACGAGCAATCATATCAGAGTTGTATTTTAATTGTGTCATAACATTTTCATTGAAGTGATCTTGCTTTCTAATATAATTATCAAACTCATAAAGGCATTGACTAGGAGGCATATTATAAGGATTGTCCTTTTCATAAAATTTCATTAAAGAATTTACCTCTACCACCTTGGGTGGTGGTGTATCAAGCCCATGTATTTCTTCAATAGGAGGTAAATTTTTAACATCCTCTGCTTTAATACCTTTTTCCTTCATAGATTTCTTTGCCTCTTGCATATCTTCGGGACTGAGATATAAGATACCCCTCTTATTTGGAGTGGGTTTATGCGGTGGTTCAGGAATAGTCCAATCATCATAATTTTCAATATATTATTCAGTAATTCCTTAGCTTGTTCAATAGTTTGTTCCCTGAAAACACAACAAGCACAACTATCTAGGAAGTTCCTAGAAGCATCGATTAGTCCATTATAGAAGATATCATGTATTTCATTTTTCTTAAGAGGATGATCAGGCAAAGCATTAAGCGATTGGAGAAGCCTGCCCAAGCTTGTGGGAGACTCACTTCTTCAATTTGTAGAAAGTTAAATATTTCCTGTACAGTAGCTTGTTTTTTATGAGCAGGAAAATATTTTTCAGAGAAGTAATAAATCATATCCTGAGAACTACACACACAACCAGGAGCAAGAGTATTGTACCATTTCTTAGCATCACCCTGTAATGAGAACAGAAATATTTGAGAATATAATAGTAGCAAATCTTCTCGTCATGAGCAAATAGGGTGGCTATATCATTCAATTTAGCAAGGTGTGCCACAACACTTTCAGTTTCATAACCATGGAAAGGACCAGATTCAACCAAAGTAATTAATTTCGGGTCGACAGAGAATTCATAATCCTTATCATCAACAAAGATAGGTGAAGTGCAAACTTAGGATCACATTTCATCCTAGCATTCAAAGATTTCTCTCTCAGTTTGCATAATAATTTCTTAATATCATCTCTATCATTGCAAGCAAGAAAATCTCTAGTTGTCTCCTCATCCATAACATAACCTTCAAGTATCTTAGGCATTTCATATCTACAAGGGCTAGGTCTAACATATGTTTCAAGAATTTCAGTTTCAATGATCTCATTAGTTTCAGTAATTTCATTCTCTTTAGATCTAGCAATTTGTTCATCAAGAAAATCACCTAGTGGCACACCATCATCAAGCACGGTACTAGCATCATCATGAGTAGCATTCATAGAAGTAGCATCATCAATAACTTGCGATGTATCAGGATTAAGAGCATGTGGTGGTGTTGCAAGTCTACTCGAAACAGAAGCTGAATCAAGTGCAGAGTGTGATGGCAGTTCCGTACCTCCCCTCGTCCTAGAGGGAATGACTGATACGTCTCCAACGTATCTATAATTTTTGATTGTTCCATTTTATTATATTACCCCTTTTGGATGTTTATGGGCTTTATTTTACACATTTATACCATTTTGGGACTAACCTATTAACCGGAGGCCCAGCCCATATTGTTGTTTTATTGCCTATTTCAGTATTTTGAAGAAAAGGAATAGCAAACGAAGTCCAAATGGAATGAAACCTTCGGAAAAGTTATTTTTGGAACAAAACCAATCCCAGGAACTTGGAGTGCAAGCCAGGGGATCATCGAGGAGGCCATGAGATAGGGGGCGCGCCCTACCCTCTCGTGGGCCCCTTGAGGCTCCCCTGACCGACTTCTTTCGCCTATATAAGCCTACGTACCCTAAAAACATCGATAACGAATATAGATCGGGAGTTCCGCCGCCGCAAGCCTCTGTAGCCACCAAAAACCTCTCGGGAGCCCGTTCCGGCACCCTACCGGAGGGGGAACCCATAATCGGTGGCCATCTTCATCATCCCGGCGCTATCCATGACGAAGAGGGAGTAGTTCACCCTCGGGGCTGAGGGTATGTACCAGTAGCTATGTGTTTGATCTCTCTCTCTCTCTCGTGTTCTCTCTATGGCACGATCTTGATTATCGCCAGCTTTGGTATTATAGTTGGATCTTATGATGTTTCTCCCCCTCTACTCTCTTGTAATGGATTGAGTTTTCCCATTGAAGTTATCTTATCGGATTGAGTCTTTAAGGATTTGAGAACACTTGATGTATGTCTTGTCGTGTTTATCAGTGGTGACAATGGGATTTCACGTGCCACTTGAGTATGTTTTGGTGACCAACTTGCGGGTTCCGCCCATGAACCTATGCGTAGGGGTTGGCACACGTTTTCGTATTGACTCTCCGGTAGAAACTTTGGGGCACTCTTTGAAGTACTTTTGTGTTGGTTGAATAGATGAATCTGAGATTGTGTGATGCATATCGTATAATCATGCCCACGGATACTTGAGGTGACAATGGAGTATCTAGGTGACATTAGGGTTTTGGTTGATTTGTGTCTTAAGGTGTTATTCTAGTATGAACTCTTGAATAGATCGATCCGGAATAATAACTTTGAGGTGGTTTCGTACCCTACCATAATCTCTTCGTTTGTTCTCCGCTATTAGTGGCTTTGGAGTGACTCTTTGTTGCATGTTGAGGGATTGTTATATGATCTATCTATGTTATTATTGTTGAGAGAACTTGCACTAGTGAAAGTATGCACCCTATGCCTTGTTTCCTATCATTGCAATACCGTTTACGCTCACTTTTATCATTAGTTACCTTGCTGTTTTTATATTTTAAGATTGCAAAAACCTATATCTACCATCCATATTGCACTTGTATCACCATCTCTTCGCCGAACTAGTGCACCTATACAATTTACCATTGTATTGGGTGTGTAGGGGACACAAGAGACTCTTTGTTATTTGGTTGCAGGGTTGCTTGAGAGAGACCATCTTCATCCTACGTCTCCTACGGATTGATAAACCTTAGGTCATCCACTTGAGGGAAATTTGCTACTGTCCTACAAACCTCTGCACTTGGAGGCCCAACAACTTCTACAAGAAGAAGGTTGTGTAGTAGACATCAAGCTCTTTTTTGGCGCCGTTGCCGGGGAGGTGAGTGCTTGAAGGTATATCTTTAGATCTTGCAATTGAATCTTTTTTTTCTTGTTTTATCACTAGTTTAGTTTATAAAAGAAAAACTACAAAAAATGGAACTGAGTTTGCCTCATACGCTTCATCTTTTTAATATCTTTCGTGAGTATGATGGAAAGGAAAATTGTGCTCAAGTGCTAGAAGAAGAATGCATTAAAATGTTTGGTACTAGATCTTTGTATGATGAGCATGATTGCAATGTTGTTAGTATGAATTCCTTGAATATCCATGATGCTAATGATATATTTTGTCCCCCAAGCTTTGATGAACAAATTTATTTTGATGATAGCATGCCTCCTATTTATGATGATTATATTGATGAAAGTGGGTTTGGAAGAGTTTCAACTTTAGAAAGTAGTGATCCCACTATTTTGGAGGATGTTAAATCTTATTGTGATGAACATGAAAGTGGATTTGGAAGAGTGTCAACTTTATTTAGTGATGATTCCACTATTTCGGAAGAGGTTCCAATTGATTATGAGAACAAAGTTGCTATCTATGATGATTATTGTGATGACTTGTATGTTATTAGGAATAATGATAACCATGAAACTTTTCATCATGATTTTAGTTTTCAATTGGATTATGCCTCACATTATAATTATTTTGTTGAGTTTGCTCCCACTACGATTCATGAGAAGGAATTTGTTTATGTGGAGAGTAGTAAATTTTCTATGCTTATAGATCATGAAAGGAATGCTTTAGGTGCTGGTTATATTGTTGAATTCATTCATGATTCTACTGAAAATTATTATGAGGGAGGAATATATGCTTGTAGGAATTGCAATAATGTCAAGTTTCCTCTCTATGTGTTGAAAATCTTGAAGCTATGCTTGTTTTACCTTCCTATGCTAGTTGATTATTGTTCCCATAAGTTGTTTGCTCACAAAATCCCTATGCATAGGAAGTGGGTTAGGCTTAAATGTTCTAGTCATATGCTTCATGATGCTCCCGTTATGTTTCAATTCTTATCTTTTATGTGAGCATCATTGTCATCATCATGCCTAGCTAGAAAGGCATTAAAGAAAAGTGCTTGTTGGGAGAACACCCAACATTTATCCTTAATGTTTTTGTGTGTCCACATGATTTTGCTACTGTAGTAATCATGTTTTATAGCTTTTGTTTCAATAAAGTGCCAAGTAAGACCTTTAGGATGGCTTGCGGTGATAGTTGTGGTGATCCTGCTGAAAATCAGAAACTTTTACACCCAGTAAACTAGTTTTGTTAATTCACAGAAACGTGATTCTGATCTGATTCGTTTTGATCTGGATAGGTACACAAATTTCTTAGGACTTACTAATTTGGTAGGGTTTTTGGAGTTCCAGAAGTATACTTTTGATACAGATTACTACAGATTGTTCTGTTTTTGACAGATTCTGTTTTCATTGTGTTGTTTGCTTATTTTGATGAATCTATGAGTAGTATCGAAGGGTATGAACCATAGATAAGTTGGAGTACAGTAGATATTACACCAATATGAATTTATAATGAGCTCATTACAGTACATAAGTGGTGGTTTTATTTTCTTATACTAACGGAGCTTACGAGTTTTCTGTTGAGTTTTGTGTTGTGAAGTTTTCAAGTTTTGGGTAAAGATCCGATGGACTATGGAATAAGGAGTGTCAAGAGCCTAAGCTTGGGGATGCCCAAGGCACCCCAAGGTAATATTCAAGGACAACCAAGAGCCTAAGCTTGGGGATGCCCCGGATGGCATCCCCTCTTTCGTTTTCGTTCATCGGTAACTTTACTTGGAGCTATATTTTTATTCACCACATGATATGTGTTTTGCTTGGAGCGTAATTTTCTATTGTTAGTATTTGCTTGCTGTTATTTAGAATAATGTTTTGCATCCTTAGTTTCAATAAAAATGTCAAGGATAGCCTTTACCATGCTTATTTTGCAAGTATACATGTTGCTGTTTGAAAATAGAAAGTTTGCCGCTGTTGCAAAAATTCCCTAGAAAAGTAAGAGCATGATATAATGTTGAAACTTTTTGAATAATGAGCTCTGATAAATATTATGCAGTGGGAATTTTCTCTCATAATTTTCGGAGTTAGGGAAGTATGATGAATCTTGCATTCTTTACAGACTGTACTGTTTTGGCAGATTGCTGTTATGTTTGCGTTGTTTGCATATGTTTGCTTGTTTAATGATTCTATTTGAGGATAGGAGTATTAAATATGCAGAGGAATTTAGTATTCAATGTTGAATAATAATTTTAGTGATTTTTTACAGTAGAAAATGATAAGGTTTTGCATTGGTTCATACTAACCTATCTCACGAGTTCTTGTTGAGTTTGGTGTGGATGAAGCTTTTGATAAAAAGAGAAACCATGGTATGAGAGGAATTAAGGAGACACAAAGGTTCAAGCTTGGGGATGCCCCGGTAGGCATCCCATCTTTCTTCTTCAACCACTATCGGTTAGTATCGGTTGAGCCTAAGTTTTTGCTTCTTCACATGAGTTGTGCTATCCTTGCAATGTCATTTTATTTTGTTTTGCTTGCTGTTTGAATAAGATACCAAGATCTCAAATTCTTTAATGAGAGAGAGTCTTCGCATAGTTACATAATTATTTAGCTACTCATTGATGTTCACCTATATCTTTTTGGAGTAGTTTTTTCATTTGCTCTAGTGCTTCACTTATATCTTTTAGAGCACGGCGGTGGCTTAATTTTGAAGAAATTGCTAGTCTATCATGATTCACTTATACTATTTTGAGAGTCTTTTATAACAGCATGGTATTTTCTATGGTTACAAAATTGGTCCTAGAATGATGAGCATCCAAGTTGGGTATAATAAAAACTATCATAGAAAGTGAATTGGATGCCATGATCAATTTGATACTTGATAATTGTTTTGAGATATGGAGGTAGTGATATTAAAGTCATGCTAGTTAGGATGATTATGAAAAATGCTTGTGTTGAGGTTTGTGATTCCCGTAGCATGCACGTATGGTGAACTGCTTTGTGATGAAGTTGGAGCACAATTTTATTTATTGATTGTCTTCCTTATGAGTGGCGGTCGGGACGAGCGTTGGTCTTTTCCTACCAATCTATCCCCCTAGGAGCATGCGCGTAATACTTTGTTTTTGATGACTTATAGATTTTTGCAACAAGTATATGAGTTCCTTTGACTAATGTTGAGTCCATGGATTATACGCACCCTCACCCTTCCACCATTGTTAGCCTCTCTTGTGCCACACAACTTTCGCCGGTACCATACACCCACCATATACCTTCCTCAAAACAGCCACCATACCTACCTATTATGGCATTCCCATAGCCATTCCAAGATATATTGCCATGCAACTTTCCACCGTTTCGTTCATATGACACGCATTACTTTTGTCATATTGCTCTTTGCATGATCATGTAGTTGACATTGTATTTGTGGCAAGGCCACCTTCATAATTTTCATACATGTCGCTCTTGATTCATTGCATATCCTGGTACATTGCCGGAGGCATTCATATAGAGTCATATCTTGTTCTAGCTTTGAGTTGTAAATCCATAAACGTGTGATGATCTTCATTATTAGAGCATTGTCTCAGTGAGGAAAGGATGATGAAGACTATGATTCCCCCACAAGTCGGGATGAGACTTCGGACTTTACAAAAAGAAAAAAAAAAGAGAAAGGACAAAAAAAGGCCAAAGAAAAAAAAAAGAAAAAGAAAAAAGGGAGAAAAGGAAAAAGAAAAGAAAAAAATAAAATGAGAGAAAAAGAGAGAAGGGACAATGCTACTATCTCTTTTTCCACACTTGTGCTTCAAAGTAGCACCATGATCTTCATGATAGAGAGTCTCCTTTGTTGTCACTTTCATATACTAGTGGGAATTTTTCATTATAGAACTTGGCTTGTATATTCCAATGATGGGCTTCCTCAAAATGCCCTAGGTCTTTGTGAGCAAGCGAGTTGGATGCACACCCACTTAGTTTCTTTTGTTGAGCTTTCATATATTTATAGCTCTAGTGCATCCGTTGCATGGCAATCCCTACTCACTCACATTGATATCTATTAATGGGCATCTCCATAGCCCATTGATACGCCTAGTTTATGTGAGACTATCTTCTCCTTTTTGTCTTCTCCACAACCACCATTCTATTCCACATATAGTGCTATGTCCATGGCTCACGCTCATGTATTGCGTGAAAGTTGAAAAAGTTTGAGATTACTAAAGTGTGAAACAATTGCTTGGCTTGTCATCGGGGTTGTGCATGATTAAATACTTTGTGTGATGAAGATAGAGCAACAGCCAGACTATATGATTTTGTAGGGATAACTTTCTTTGGCCATGTTATTTTGAGAAGACATGATTACTTTGATTAGTATGCTTGAAGTATCACTATTTCTTATGTCAATATGAACTTTTATTTTGAATCATTTGGATCTGAACATTCATGCCCCAATAAAGAAAATTACATTGAGAATTATGCTAGGTAGCATTCCACATCAAAAATTCTATTTTTATCATTTACCTACTCGAGGACGAGCAGGAATTAAGCTTGGGGATGCTTGATACGTCTCCAATGTATCTATAATTTTTGATTGTTCCATGCTATTATATTACCCCTTTTGGATGTTTATGGGCTTTATTTTACACATTTATATCATTTTTGGGACTAACCTATTAACCGGAGTCCCAGCCCATATTGCTGTCTTATTGTCTGTTTCAGTATTTCGAAGAAAAGGAATATCAAACGGAGTCCAAACAGAATTAAACCTTCGGAAAAGTTATTTTTGGAGCAGAACCAATCCCAGGAACTTGGAGTGCAAGCTAGGGGATCATGGAGGAGCCCACGAGATAGGGGGCGCCCCCCCTGGGCGCACCCTACCCTCTCGTGGGCCCCTCGAGGCTCCCCCGACCGACTTCTTTCGCCTATATAAGCCTACGTATCCTAAAAACATCGATAACGAAGAGAGATCGGGAGTTCCGCCGCCGCAAGCCTCTGTAGCCACCAAAACCCTCCCGGGAGCCCGTTTCAGCACCCTGCCGGAGGGGGAACCCATCACCGGTGACCATCTTCATCATCTTGGCGCTATCCTTGACGAGGAGGGAGTAGTTCACCCTCGGGGCTGAGGGTATGTACCAGTAGCTATGTGTTTGATCTCTCTCTCTCTCTCTCTCTCTCTCTCTCTCTCTCTCTCTTGTTCTCTCTATGGCACGATCTTGATGTATCGTGAGCTTTGTTATTATAGTTGGATCTTATGATGTTTCTCCCCCTCTACTCTCTTGTAATGGATTGAGTTTTCCCTTTGAAGTTATCTTATCGGATTGAGTCTTTAAGGATTTGAGAACACTTGATGTATGTCTTGCCGTGTTTATCTGTGGTGACAATGGGATTTCACGTGCCAGTTGATGTATGTCTTGGTGACCAACTTGCCAGTTCCGCCCATGAACCTATGCATAGGGGTTGGCACACGTTTTCGTCTTGACACTCCAGTAGAAACTTTGGGGCACTCTTTGAAGTACTTTTGTGTTGGTTGAATAGATGAATCTGAGATTGTGTGATGCATATCGTATAATCATGCCCACGGATACTTGAGGTGACAATGGAGTATCTGGGTGACATTAGGGTTTTGGTTGATTTGTGTCTTAAGGTGTTATTCTAGTACGAACTCTTGAATAGACCAATACAAAAGAATAATTTTGAGGTGGTTTCGTACCCTACCATAATCTCTTCGTTTGTTCTCCACTATTAGTGGCTTTGGAGTGACTCTTTGTTGCATGTTGAGGGATTGTTATATGACCTATCTATGTTATTATTGTTGAGAGAACTTGCACTAGTGAAAGTATGAACCCTATGCCTTGTTTCCTATCATTGCAATACCGTTTACGCTCACTTTTATCATTAGTTACCTTACTGTTTTTATATTTTCAGATTACAAAAACCTATATCTACCATCCATATTGCACTTGTATCACCATCTCTTCGCCGAACTAGTGCACATATACAATTTACCATTGTATTGGGTGTGTTGGGGACACAAGAGACTCTTTGTTATTTGGTTGCAGGGTTGCTTGAGAGAGACCATCTTCATCCTACGCCTCCTACGGATTGATAAACCTTAGGTCATCCACTTGAGGGAAATTTGCTACTGTCCTACAAACCTCTGCACTTGGAGGCCCAACAACGTCTACAAGAATAAGGTTGTGTAGTAGACATCAACGACCTTGGTTTTTGTATCCTTCAGATTCTTCATAGTGACAAATAGATAATAATCCCAAGTGACTCAACAAATATAGCTATGCTCCCCGGCAACGGCGCCAGAAAAAGGTCTTGATAACCCACAAGTATAGGGGATCGCAACAGGTTTTGAGGGTAGAGTATTCAACCCAAATTTATTGATTCGACACAAGGGGGGCCAAAGAATATTTGCAAGTATTATCAGCTGAGTTGTCAATTTAACCACACCTGGAGATTAATTATCTGCAGCAATACGATCAGTAGCACAGTAATATGATATTTTTGATAGCAGTGGTAACAGTAATAGTAACGGTAACAATGATAGCAATGGTTTTGTAGCAAGCGTAACAGTAACAGTAGCAATAGTAACTTAGAAGAAACAATATGTAGGAAAATCATAGGCATTGGATCGGTGAATTCGTTGGATGATATTCATCATATAACAATCATAACCTAGGGCGATACGGCACTAGCTCCAGTTCATAAATATAATGTAGGCATGTATTCCATAAATTGTCATACGTGCTTATGGAAAGAACTTGCACGAAATCTTTTGTCCGGCCCTCCCATGGTAGCGGGGTCCATATGGAAACTAAGGGATATTAAGGCCTCCTTTTAATAGAGAACCGGAACAATGCATTAGAATATAGTGAATACATGAACTCCTCAAACTACGGTCATCACCGGAAAGTATCCCGAATATTGTCACTCCGGGGTTTACGGATCATAACACGTAATGGATGACTATAACTTGCAAGATCGGATCTAGAACATAGATATGATGGTGATAACATAAACGGTTCAGATCTGAAATCATGGCACCCGGGGCCAAAGTGACAAGCATTAAGCATGGCAAAGTCATAGCAACATCAATCTCAGAACATAATGGATACTAGGGATCAAGCCCTAACAAAACTAACTCGAGTACATGATGAATCTCATCCAACTCCTCACCGACCAGCGAGCCTACAAAGGAATTACTCACTCCCGGTGGGGAGCATCATGGAATTGGCGATGGAGAAGGGTTGGTGATGACGAAGATCGAAGATCCCCCTCTCCGGAGCCCGAAACGGACTCCAGATCTGGCCTCCCGATAAAGAACAGGAGGTGGCAGCGGCTCTGTCTCATGAAATGCGATAATTCTTTCTCCCCGATTTTTTTCTTCAAAAATAGGAATTTATAGAGTTGGAATCAGGGTCAGCAGGGCCACCAGGTGGCCACAACCCACCCGGGCGCGCCAGGAGGGGGCGCACTGGTGGGTTGTGCTCACCCAGGCCTCCCCTCCTGTGGTTCTTGGCTCCAGTATTTTTCTTTTATTCCATAAAAATTCTCCAAAAAATTTCGTGCCATTCAGAGAACTTTTATTCTGCACAAAAACAACACCATGGTAGTTCTGCTGAAAACAGCGTCAGTCCGGGTTAAGTTCATTCAAATCATGCAAACTAGAGTCAAAAACAAGAGGAAAAGCGTTAGAAAAAGTAGATATGACGGAGATGTGTCAGTTAGCTCAACCGTATAGGTGATCAAGGTGGTGCAAACACACCAAGACCATGGCTTATGACATTCACAACAATTCCTTCCTCGATATAGGTCTTCATCTTATTTTTCCTAGGGAAATGTCTTACAAAAGGGCCTTTAGCGGGTATGTCAAATCTTAAATTCCCCTCAAACACATTTATCATAGCTTTGATAGTCCTTAGAAAAGGTCTACAGAGAATTATAGGAGCAATAGGATCTTCTGGCATATCTACTATCACAAGATCAATCATGATAGGGAAATCATTTATTTAAAATATAACTCCATGCTTGATTCCTATGGACTGAGTAAAAGTAGAATCAACCATATTCAATCTAATCTCAGTAGTAACATAAGGACCTAGATTGAGACTATCATAAATAGACCTAGGGATAGTGTAAACACTAGCCCCAAGATCACACAAAGCATTGAATTTATTCAAATCAATCTCAAACTCTATATTAGGCTCAAAAGCATCTTCTTGCTTAGATGGTAACTTACTGTAAAGCTTTTTTCCTTCATCATCTCACTCACGTACCTTGGTTGCAACTTTCTCAACAAAGACATTATATGTCTCGTTATTAGTTACCTCAGGTAGTGGGTATTTCAATGATATCATCTTTACAAAGTCTGCAACGGTATAGTTATTTCTGTCACATGGCTTGTGTCTAGTTCTTCGGTCTTCTCTTTGCTGCTTCTTACCATCTTGACTTCTTCAATTGGGTTAGGTTCCGGTTTACTTGCAAACTTAGATAGGATCAATGTTTGGCTCTCTGCAATTTTAGCCACTTGTGCTTCCATATTATTGGATCTTCCCTCAAGTATCTGCACATCATTTGTTAGTCCAACAGTCTTACTAGTCAATTGACTAAGTAAGTTATCATGATTCTTGAAAATATTTTTGAATTTTTCGTTCTACTCAGTCTAACTGTCAATAAAACTTTTCAAAGTTTCTTCAAGAGTATTCCTATTGCTGCTACTAGCTCCATTAAAATTATTTGGCGCTCCATTATTATTAGGATAAGGAAGTCTAGGAGCATATCCATTAATTTTCTAGTTGGGACTATAGCTATTGCGAGCAATAAAATGCACATCACTAACTTCTTCATTAGTGATGGCATTCACGTTTACCTCTTCTTTACCTTTCATTACAGAGATGGTCTCATCAAGCTTAGTTGTCAACTCCGCATTATTTTCTTCAATTGCATTCACCCTCTTGGTGGTAGCTCTTTCAACATGCCATTGAGCATGGTTCTCTTATGTATCATCAAGTAGTTTTTTCACATCATCCTATTGGCTTTCCCATGATTGTTCCTCCTGTAGTTGTATCAAGCATAGTTTTTGACATATGATTTAAACCATTATAGAACATATGAAGAATTAACCATTCCTCCATTCCATGGTTAGGATAGTTCCTGATGTCTTCTTTCATTCTATCCCACGCAAGCGCTAGTGGCTCACGTTCTTGGTTGAAGCCTGTAATCTGAGAACGAGGTTGCATAATTTTTATAGGTGGACAAAACTTGGATAAAAATTTGCTGCAACAATCAGACCAAGAAGTTATACTGCATTTAGGTAAAGCTAGAAGCCATTCTTTTGCTTTTACTCTCAGAGAGAAAGGAAATAGACGCAACGTCAAAGCTTCAGGGTCATAATCTCTAATGTGTGTCATGTTACACAATTCAGTAAAATTATACAAGTGCATATTGATATGTCTCCAATGTATCTACAATTTTTTGTTGTTCCATGCTATTATAGTATCAATCTTGAATGTTTTATATGCATTTGTATGCTATTTTGTATCTTTTTTGGACTAACCTATTAATCTAGTTCCCAGTGCCAGTTGCTGTTTTTTGCTTGTTATTGAGTTTTCAGAAAATCAATATCAAACGAAGTCCAAACGGAGAAAAAACTTTGGATTAATTCTTTCTGGACCAGAAGGGACCCATGAAGGTTCGGGAGAAGACCAGAAGAGCCACAAGGGAGCAACAAGCTTGAGGGGCGTGACCAGGTGGCCAAGCACCCTACCAGGCTTGTGGGCCCCTCATGGCACCTCTTGACCTAATTCCACCTCTATAAATTCCCAAATATTCCCAATATATCGGAGAGACACTCGAAACACTTTTTCCGCCGCAGCAAGTTTCTGTTCTTCCGCGATCCCATTTGGAGGCCTTTTTCAGTACACTGCCGGAGGGGGCATCGATAACGGATGGCTTCTACATCATCCTTGCTACCTTCCGATGATGCATGAGTAGTTCACCACAGACCTACGGTTCCATAGCTAGTAGCTAGATGGCTTCTTCTTTCTCTTTGATCTTCAATACAATGTTCTCCTCAATCTTCTTGGAGTTCTATTCAATGTAATCTTCTTTTGCGGTGTGTTTGTTGGGATCCGATGAATTGTGGGTTTATGATTAGATTATTCATGACTATTAACCGAGTCTTCTCTGAACTTTATTATGCATGATTTTTATAGCTTTGTATTTCTCTCTGATCTATCAGTTTGGTTTGGCCAACTAGATTGAATTATCTTGCAACGAAAGAGGTGCTTTGTGTTGAGTTCAATCTTGCGGTGCTCTATCCTAGTGACAAAGTAGGGGACAAGACACACATTTATATTGTTGGCATTAAGGATAAAATGATGGGGTTTATTCATATTAGTTGATTTTACTTCTACAGCGAGTTGTTATGCAAATGCTTTTTAACCCCTTTGTGTGATGACAATAAACCGTCACCTTGCTAGTGTGGGCGATAGGGGGGTCCTTCCCACACGACCCAGAAACCGTCGGGGATAGGCCCTCCGGTCACACACATTGCACAAAATGAGCTCGTATGTGATCGGGCTAGCCATCGCATACAATTATACATGCCCAAATATTTCCATTCATAAGTACATCCCACAAAGTGAATCCCAGAGAAATGTTTCATATACATCCCACGAAGTCAATCCAAGGAATAGGTTTCCGTTCATATGTACATCCCACACAGTCAATCCACGAAGAACGTTTCCGTTCGTATGTACATCCCACATGATGAATCCCAGACAAACGTTTCCGTTCGCACATACATCACACACAATTTTCCCCATCAAATCGTTTGCGATAGCGTTGCCATTGCAGACGATATTAACAATTTTATCATTTGCGTTATTGAATGCATCATGCACGCGTGCGTAGAAGAAGTTGTGTGGCATAGGTAGTTCATCACACAGACTTTTTATGTGGAAAACCTTTGCGCAAGGTGGCCTAACGCAAACAGTTTTCAAGAGGAAGTCGTGTGTGATTGTTCATTGATCCAATACGTTTTCTTCCTAGAAACTGTGTGGGTCGTCTGAGGTCATCACCTACAGTGTTGTCTCAATAACCATTTGCAATAGAAAAAACCAATAAGAAGGCTAATTGGCCCATTATTATTAATCCATTTATTAATGAAATGGACATTTCGTATTAAGCACACAATATATTTCATTTTCGTATTACGGAACCAGGATTTCATAATTGAAATACATCCGAGTACAATATCATATAGCTTCAGCACTCAGTTACACCATATAGGCATATAACTAGCTACCCCATTAGACAACTGCACCAGCACCAAGTTTCACAAGCAACATATATAACCTTTGGAAATTAGCATCATAGACGGTATATAGACAGATGAATCTCATCTAGAAAACTGCTGAAGTGGAAGGCGAATATTGAGCCTTCATTGATGTTGAAGGTCTTTGCAACTTTAAGCCAGTGCCTGTGGATGATTGACCGTCCATCTTTCATCCTCTTGAGGAAGACTTCAATATTGTACCGTGGGTGTTGTATGAATACCTTCGTCGCCTCCTGACCATACAGGTGGTTTGAGAGGTAATCATCAGTGAACTGCTTTGGAAAGGCCTGAAGACAAAGATATGCATAAATATCTTCTCTAAATTTTAAAATGGTGCAAAGGAATAAAAAAGACAAGGTATAATAGTTAGTACCATCATGTAGTGCACACCTCATGAATCCCCAAGGATTGGATCCGTGTTATCGTACTAAACCCTTTTGTCACTGGTGTTCAGAATAACACTTCACGTTCTCCCTGCACTTAGCCTCACCATTACTCAATCTCCATGATCTTGGGTACCTACATGATTACTTATAGCCTCGTATTTCTTCTTTGAATCTTTGGTTTAGTTAGGCCGACTAGATCGATTTTTCTTGCCATGGGAAGAGCTGCTTTGTGATGGGTTTGATCTTACGGTGCTCAATCCCAGTGACAGAAGGGGACATGACACGTATGTATTGTTGCTATTAAGGATAACGAGATGGGGTCTATTCCTACATGAATAGATCTTGTCTACATCATGTCATCGTTCTTATTGCATTACTCTATTTTTCCATGAACTTAATACACTAGATGCATGCTGGATAGCGGTCGCTGTGTGGAGTAATAGTAGTAGACGCAGTCAGGAGTCAGTCTACTAATCCTGGACGTGATGCCTATATAATGATCATTGCCTGGATATCGCCATAATTATTTGAAGTTCTATCAATTGCCCAACAGAAATTTGTTTACCCGTCGTATGCTATTTTTCTCAAGAGAATCCACTAGTGAAATCTACGGCCCCCGGGTCTTTTCTTTATCATATTTGCCTTCGAGATCTATTTTTATTTGCTTTTATTTTCAGATCTACTAATCCAAAACCCAAAAATACCTTGCCGCAATTGTTTATTATTTATTTTATTTCACATTTTCGCGAGATCTATTTATCCAATCTACTACAAATTTATCTATCTTTTTACCCGGGAGGGATTGACAACCCCTCTTACACGTCGGGTTGCAAGTATTTGTTCTTGGTGTGCAGGTACCATTTACATAGGCGTGGTTCTCCTACTGGTTCGATAACCTTGGTCTCATCACTCAAGGAAATACCTATCGTAGCTGTGATGCATCATCCCTTCCTCTTTGGGGAAATACCGACATAGTTCAAGCCGCATCACTATTCGACTCATTTCTTTGTGCTCATGTGATTTCTTCCCTTTTTAGCCCATTTCCTGTGGAAACACATTAAACAGAGGATTTGTGGAACCCTTTGCATTCATTAGTCATTAGTAGAAATATCTAAGAAAATATCTCAATTTTAATGAAATATCTCGGTTTAAACAAAGGGTGAATGAGTGTAAAAATATCACTCAACTCGTGCTGCTGCGGTGGAAAAAGCGGTCCACCAAACACCGCAGTAAAAATATCACGACCATCCACGACACTCAGGCAATCGAAGCTAGGCAAGCGGCATCGTTCGAGCCCAAGATGACGAGCCGCGCACCACGACGTCCAAGGGCGGAGCCGTCCTACCTACGGGCGGCGCGGCAACCTCCAAGACACCCCCGCTAGTGCTCGCGCCATGGTCCTCCCAGGTCGTGCGCGACGAGCAGCGCCGTGACGTTGGTGACCCCAGGCGCCGCCGTGGGAAGAGCCCTTTGTATCGTTTCGGAGATGAGCAGGGCCGGCATGCATGCCAAGATGCTGGTCAAGACGGCGCACGGCTACAGAACCATGACGACGCTCCTTCTAACATAGTTAGAGGTCCAAGCACCTCCCGTTCCTTGCGCTTGTCGCTGCCACCTATGCCAGCAGAAGCATTAGCGCGAGTGCAGCTACTCCTCGACTTCCCTCCTGCCGCGAAGAGGCAAGAAGAGTGGAGGGCTGCCATCCAGAGCCTCATTGGCCATGCCAATAGAGATCAATACCAGGAGGCAGGCCCCTCGCGGCATCGGTCCACTGAGCGGGCGCGCACCGATGGCAGGATGGCCAGAGGCGCCGCAACCACGGTGCACTCCCCTCCACTGTGACTGCAACGGTCGCCAGCTCGGCGGGTCGACGCCCGTGATGATGGATCCACGGCTCCGTCCGATCCACGAGCTCATCGCGACCAACGTCAAGTTCTTCGGGAGCGGGTTAAAGAGGACACTCGAACCACCATTGAGCGGCGACGAGAAGCGTGCCATCAATTTGACAGGTGTGCGGGGTCCAATGTGTACAGGCCTGCGCCGGGGGATTCTGGTGACCTGCCTTACGAGGTAGGTTGTCCAGCTTTTACCCGTAGGTTGCGGCAGTTCCAGTGGCCCAATACCCGCATGTTCAAGCCAGAGGTCCCGGAGAAGTACGACGACAAGACTCATCTGTCCGAGTTACTGAGCGTTTACACCATTGCGATGCATGCTGTCGGGGCTCGGGACGGCAAGGTGCTCGCCAACTACTTCCCGTTAGTGCTCAAACCCAACGTTAGGTCGTGGTTAATGCACCTACTGGTCGATTCCATCTCTTCTTGGTCGGACCTGTGCCACGAGTTTGTTGGCGCCTTTACCGGAGGCCATCAAGCTCCTAGCTAGGCAAGTGATTTGCATCTCATCCCCCAGAAGGATGGTGAAACCTTGCGCAAATACATACAAAGATTCAGCCGTGTGCAGTACAACATCCCGGATGTTCATCCTACCGCTGTCATCAGTGCGTTTCATCAGAACATGCGCAACCACAAGATGCGTGAAGAGCTGACCATGAACAAGGTTAGGGATGTTGCCGAACTATATGTTTTGGCCGACAGATGTGCTCGGGCTGAAGAAGGAATGAAGTACCCCGGCAAAGATGCCGGCACGGGAAGCGACTCTAGAGACAAAGACGTCGCCACCCCGGCAAAGAAGGGTCGGCAGCGCAATAGGAAGCGCAGGGGCAAGACCGTGCTTGCCGTCGAGGAATCAGGCAACCCCGGCACCGCCAAGAAGGACAAGGTTGACACCCCCGGCAAGGAAGTTGCTGGGTGTGCCGCCTGCTAGGACTTGGCAGTTGCCGACAAGTCGAAGGGCTCCGACAAGCAATATTGCAAGATCCATCGCACCAAGGTCTGTGACCTCCAAAACTGCCGGCAAGTTGAGCAGCTTGTGGAGAGGCAGAAAGCTGAGTATGAAGACAAGATAATGACAAAGGCTAGGATGGTGCTGAGGGGTCTAGCAAGAAGCGTGGTGGTCGAGGAGGGCACTGCAGCAAGGAAAAGCAACAAGAGAGGCCTGCTCAAGGCCGCGACAAGAAGGAGGGGGATGCTGACCATGAAGAGGACGAAGAATCCAGTGACCAAGAATTTCAAAAGTCCACGGAGGCCATGTGCATCAATGGTGGCGCCTCGCTACATTCTTCTCATCGCCAGCTTAAACAGTGGGCACGTGAGATCGATGCGATAGAGCCATCGATCGACGCCCAGAAGCCACTGAAATGGTCCAGCACGCCTATCATCTTCGACGTCGAGGATCACCCTAACCGCACAACAGCGGTTGGGTGCTTGCCGTTGTTGGTTTCCCCAACAATTTGCAACCTCAAGGTAACGAAAATGTTAGTTGATGGCGGGGCCGGTCTGAACCTGATCTCATCCAAGGTGATCAAGAGGTTACAGATTGCTGATGGAGACCTCGAAGAGACGGGCACGTTTCAAGGGGTCAACCCAGGGAGAAGCCATCCCAAGGGAAAGATCACACTATCAGTTACATATGGTGGCGAGCTAAACTACATGACAGAGAAGATTGTTGTTTAGGTAGCCAAGATCCCATTGCCATACAACAGGATCCTTGGCCGTCTAGCACTGGCCAAGTTTATGGCAGCGTCACACCATGTCTACAACACACTGAAGATGCCTGGCCCGATGAGCATCATCACTGTCAGATCCGACAAGAAGGATGCACTCATCTGTGCCGACCAGCTCTACTGGGAGGCGGTGATAGCACCTGCCGCCAAGGCACCTGCTCCTGCCACTGGAGCCCTGGAGGGGAAGAAGACCGGCGAGACCCTAGTCGCCGCCAAGGATTCTGGCTCCGGCAAAGCCTCTTGCACCAACTCCAGCAAACGCGCCTCCTCGGAGTGCCGCGTACCCGTCGAGGACGTGCCAGAGAGCTCCACTGGCAAGAGCAAGAAATCCAAGGCTACACCACCAGAGAGCAAGAAGGTGCTCGTCAAGGAGGATGGCACGGGCGGATCTTTCACTATAAGCTCCACCCTCGATAGCAAATAGGAAACCGTGCTCGTCACCTTCCTGCGAACGAATGTCGATGTGTTTGCATGGCAAGCATCTAACATCCCCGGCGTTCCCAGGGAGGTGATTGAGCACCACCTTGTTGTTTGTCCTCATGCGCGGCCCGTCAAGCAAAAGCTCAGGAAGCAAGCTTTGGAGCGGCAAGAGTTCGTCATCGAGGAGATTAGGAAGTTGGAAGCGGCAGGCTTGGTCAGAGGAGTGCTCCACCCAACATGGTTGGCTAATCTGGTGGTGGTGCGCAAGGCAAACGGGAAATGGAGGTTGTGCATTGATTATACAGATATAAATAAAGCCTGCCCAAAGGATCCTTTCCCTTTGTCGTGCATTGACCAGATCATGGACTCCACTGCCGAGTGCGACCTGTTGTCGTTCCTTGACGCCTATTCAAGATACCACCAAATTTTTATGATGAAGAGAAGACCGCCTTTATCACCCCATGTGGTACGTATTGTTTTATACGAATGCCTTTCGGGTTGAAAAGTGCTGGTTCGACATTTGCAAGAGCGGTTCATATTGGTTTTGAGCCCCAGCTCCATAGAAATATGGACGCTTACATGGATGACATAGTGGTCAAAACCAAGGACAAGGCAACACTCATGCAAGATTTGGAATAAACATTTGCAAATTTGCGCAAGATCAACCTCAAGCTCAACCCTAAGAAGTGTGTGTTCGGTGTCCAATCTAGCAAACTTCTCGGGTTCTTTGTGTCTCAACGGGGGATTGAGGCGAACCCCGACAAGATCAAAGCGATTGAGCAGATTGAGGCACCAAGGCGAGTCAAAGATGTGTGTCGACTTCCTGGCTGCGTTGCTGCTTTGAGTAGGTTCATCTCCAAGTCTGTTGAGCGTGCCCTTCCCTTTTTGAAGATTTTAAAAAAGGCAGGGCCCATGAAATGGACCCCGGAGGCCGAGGCAGCGCTGCAGGATTTGAAGAGGTACCTCTCCTCTATGCCAATACTTGTTGCGCCTAAACTGCAAGAGTCGTTGCTGCAATATCTAGCGGCAACGAATAAAGTGGTCAGTGATGCGCTAGTGGCGCAGAGGGAGGTTGACGAAGAGGCGGTAGCAGTGGCAAGACTGTCGGATGACGAGCCAGGGCTCCCCCTGACAGTGTCTGGTACCGGCAAGGCAGGACCCCCGGCAGAGTCTGGCACTGGCAAGGCAGGAGCCCCGACAGAGTCTGGCGCCTGTGATGCAGGATTTGCGCAAGCAAACAAAGTGGTACAGAGGAAGAAGATGATGGAGCACCCAATTTACTTTGTCAGCTCCCTCTTGCAGGGGGCTAGATCAAGATACTCGGGTGTGCAGAAGTTGCTCTTCGGCCTCCTTATGGCCTCGAGGAAGTTGCGTCATTATTTTCAAGCACATGAGATCACCTTCGTCACTCGCCTCCCGTTGCAACGGATCTTGCACAACCCAGATGCAACCGAAAGGATAGTGGAATGGGCGTTGGAACTGTCAAGCTTTCATCTTAGGTTTGAAAGCACTTCAACGATCCAGAGCAGAGTCTTGGCAGAGTTCATTGCAGAATGGACCTCAACGCCTGACAAAGAAATTCAAGAGACCACTCTCCCTGGCAAGGAAACAAGCCAAAACTGGATTGTATACTTTGATGGGGCTTTCTCGCTACAAGGCACCGGTGCCGGCGTGCTGCTTGTCGCGCCCATTGGCGAGCACCTCAAGTACGTAGTCCAAATGCACTTTCCCCAGGAGAGATTGACGAACAACACCGTGGAGTATGAGGGGCTGCTTGCCGGTCTCAGGATCGCGGTGGACCTTGGGATCAAAAAATTGATCGTCCATGGGGATTCGCAACTCGTACTGAAGCAAGTGAACAAGGATTATCAGAACCTGCTGATGGAAGCTTATGTAGATGAAGTTGGAAGAGCGTTTTGACGGTCTACAAGCAGAGCATGTTCCTCAAGCAGAGAATAGCATTGCTGACGACCTGTCAAAATGTGTTGCCCTCAAGTTACCCATGGAACCAGGGACCTTTGTGCTCCAATTGACTCAGCCATCCGTTGAACCATCGGCAGGACAGAATAAGCGAAGGAAATCAGGCCCCGGCAAGTCCTTTCCCACCGAGATCCCAGGAGCCGCCGACAAGGATGTTGCCAGGGACGCCAAGCTTGCCGGGGAGCGACAGGCTCTAGCAGGGCCTCAAGCCCTTGTTGTGCAGACAACTGCTCCCGCGGCGGAAGACATGCCTCTAGTTCTAGCCATCGAGCCTCAGGCCCTGGCATGAGCGCGGCACACCGTTCAGTTCCTCCAAACAGGGGAACTCCCTGAGGAACAAGAAGAAGCGGAAAGAGTAGCCTGGCGATCTGGCATGTACCAGTTTGTGGACGACGTCCTATACTGAAAAGACCGAACGGTGTGAAATTGAAGTGCATTCCCCGAGAGGACGAACTAGAGCTGTTGGCAGAGATACATGGAGGCATATGTGGCTCTCACATAGGATCAAGAGCCCTTGCCGGCAAAGCATTCCGGCAAGGTTTCTTTTGGCTCACGGCCCTCTAGGATGCAACTGCACTAGTAACCAAGTGTGAAGCATGTCAGTTCCATTTGAAGAAACTCCATCAACCAGCTCAAGCTCTTTAGACAATCCCTCTTTCCTGGCCATTTTTGGTCTGGTGGCTCGACATATTGGGCCCCTTTCCCCGTGTTGTCGGGGGCTTTGAGTACTTGTACGTTGCAATCAACAAGTTCACAATGTGGCCAGAAGTGGAAGCAGTGAGAAAGGTGACAGCACAATCAGTCGTCAAGTTCTTCAAGGGACTAGTTTGCCGCTTTGGTGTGCCGAATCGGGTCATCACCGACAACGGCACAAAGTTCACAAGTCGCACCTTCATGCAATACATCCAGGACCTCGGCACCAAGGTATGTTTTGCTTCTGTTGGACATCCACGAAGCAACGGCCATGCGGAAAGAGCAAATGCTGAAGTGTTGCAAGGCCTCGGTACGAAGACTTTTGACAGGCTGCATAAGTGCGGAAGACGCTAGATTGACGAGTTGTCGGCGGTTCTTTGGTCGATTAGGACAACGCCAAATCGAGCCACCGGCCAGACACCCTTCTCCCTCGTGTACGGGGCAGAAGCAGTTCTCCCCATAGAACCCACATACGGATCACCTCGAGTGCTCGCTTATGATGAGCTTGAGCAAGAGCAGTTGCGGCAAGATGACGCTATGCTCCTTGAGGAAGATCGTCTTCAGGCTGCTGTGCAAGTTGCGTGCTACCAGCAAGCCTTGCGCCCCTACCATAGCCGCAAGGTTCATGATCGAAGCTTTGAGGAAGGCGACCTTGTTCTTCGGTGCGTTCAGTCGGCCAAGAATTCCACAAATTGACGCCAAAGTGGGAAGGCCCTTATCAGGTAATATGAGTCACCAAGCCCGGCGCAGTAAGCCTGGAGACCGAAGATGGTATTTCAGTGAGCAACTCCTTGAACATCAAACATCTTCGCAAGTTTTACCCATAAGGCGCGGTTGCCAGGCCCCTCGGTAGACCACTTTTTGTACAAGCCTTGCCGGCAAGGCATGTAACCCTTAGTACAAAGCCAGGCGCAGACCCTAAGCAATAGATGAATAAATGAAGCGCTGGTACCCTAAGAACTAGCATGCATGCTAGGTTCAGTTTCTCTCTTTGGTAGGGTTGATAGTGCTTAGCGGCAACTAACCCCTAGCATAGAGGTCGAGTGTGTGTCTTTCTGTCCCTTCCAGTCCTTTTTGGTTCGCGGGCTGCTCGGGCGCGGAACTTTTTAAAGGAAAGGAGATGAACTGATGCCCCGACCCCGGCAAGCCAAGGCTGCCGGGAGCAGTAGATTCAGATAAGTCCTTTTTCTCCCCCGTTGTGTACTTCCGTATGAAACTTCCCATGCCACCGTGCTCCCTCCTTCCTATACCCAAAATCCCTTTTGGGCTGGAATTTGGTTGTACTTGCGGTGGAAGGGAGACAAATGAAGGGCCTAATCCTACTTTGCCCCTACCTCCGCCAAGGGCGTGAGTGTAGTCGTGCTATGGAGCGGGAGGACAGAAAGGCCTGTTGCCGGGGGACGATGTTTACTTAAGTAACAACTACTCGTTCCTTGATGTGAGCCTCACTCACGCACAAAAGAACCCTACAAACACCGTTTTCTTCATTAATACATTGGTTAACAAGTACAATTCATACAGAATATAGACATGAGCAAGGGGTTACAAGGTTTAAATTCGACAAGTGTCCGCAGACTTAACATCTAAAAAAAGATAAGATGCCCGTAATCCCTTTCTTGTCCCTCTCCTCAGGAAGCGGACCAAGATAGCAGAAGGGCAAAAAGAGTGCCTAGGCGAGGTACACGTGGAAGAAGACACCAAGAGAACATCCCGGCGGCAATCCAGAAGAGGGCTGGTGATGATGGTGCCGGGAGAGGAGCCGGAAGATGAGGCAGCGGGCCGGCAATACGAGACGAAGGCATCAATGCCATCATACTCCGACTTGATGGCCCACCACCCGCCTTCTTTGTCTTCTCCGGCCTTCCAACGCCAGCCGCCAGGAGCGGCGGCCCCGAGAAGTTCAAGGATCTGGCTTGAGAAGCCACCGCCAGGAACTACCCCTCGGCAAATCGCTCCGCCGGGAAGAAGGCCAGGTACAGATGATGGTGCTGCCGGCGTCGCCCGGGGATAGTGTGTCCAATGCCTAGTCGGAGCCGTCCCCATCATCTTCCCCACCGGTCTCCTCCTCGCCACTGTCGCCCGAGGAGGAGCTTTCGTCATCGGTCGAACTCTCCACGCAGCACCCTAACCTGATTCCCGAGTGCCCGAAGACCTTGATGGAGAGCAGGTCAGCCTCCATTAATTTGAAGCAGAGGACATGCCCCTTCATCAGGCAGTGAGCGCGTGCGAAGGTTTTCTAGCCAAGACAAAGAAGCATTACATGAGGGACGGGGAACTCTACGTTCGCCCACATGTCGTCGTTGCAACATCCCTTCATGTGAAGCCTCAAACTCGGCGGCTGGTCAACCTCCAGCACCCTCGCGAATGCCTCGGGAAGGGAAAGACGACTATGCGGCGGTTCGCGCAGCTGCAAGATGAACTCCAGCGCCGTGTCCCCAACATGGTCGCTTAACAAAGTGGGAGGAGACAGCGGCACCGCAAGTGCCCCACTTTCGCGCCCACTTCTGCCTCGACCACCTCGCCGACCGCGACCATGCCCAGCACTTCCGCCTTGAGCGCGTGGCTCTTCCTTAACCGCCGTGGCTCTCTGGCAAGAGGTATATCTAGTCGCCTCCGCAGGAGGGCGGCCGCGACCGCACCTTCTTGGCATGATGGTGGATGAAGAACAGAGAAGAAGAGAAGATGCGAAGG
>NC_041387.1:191393974-191412976 GCF_002162155.2 Triticum dicoccoides | reverse complement strand
GACTGGGGGCTGGCCCTATACCTTCACTGAAGGGCCCTTTCGAGTCTGGATCATTAAGGCCATTAGCAACGAGCGAGGTCGTCGATCGCCCTCCCCGCGCCAATCAAAGGCGCATGGGTATCTGCCATGGCACGCCTTTCCATATCCCGCGTGCCCGCCACCTACCCTGTGCCGTGCATGCGGCGTACGTGGCGAAAAAGGCGGGCATAGTGGGAAATGTGGAACGATGATTACCATCCCGTGAATAAAGGCTACTAATGGACCCGTTGCGCCAAATGGTGCAGAGAACTGCTGATTACATGTTAGCGATGAAAAGAAATCCATGGTTTAGTTGATTTCGTTACGGGCAAGCACATATGGCAACAGATTTAATCTTTCTTTGTTGAGGAAAGCGGGGGCTTGCTGTCTACTCCCTCCGTTCCTAAATGTAAGTCTTTGTAGAGATTCCACTATAAACCACATACGGATGTATATAGATGTATTTTAAGTTTAGATTCATTCATTTTGCTCCGTATGTAGTCCATCTAGTGGAATCTCTACAAAGACTTATATTTAGGAACGGAGGGAGTACAATAGATGTATATACACATTTAAATTTGGTAGCATAGAGTTCTATTTAGAACATAGATGTATATATATGTTGTGAATTACATGTTAATGTTCACATCTATTTGTGAAGTGTTGTGAATCAATATAGAAATATTCTCGATCATTTGCAAGATGATAAAATCAATGCTTAGAAACATTAAACTTTTCAAACCATGTTTTTTTTTGTTTAATTTAGGAGAATATGATGTTGACTTAAGAGTTGCTAGCGAAAAAGTACTTAGGAATGAGTCAGCAATTAACAGATCCAATACACTCAAGTGACACAATAATGCTTACTTAAGATAATGATAGCATAAATCACTGTGCCCAATTCTTAATAAGAGTGGTCAATTACATCATATAGTAATTTGGATATAATAGAAGAGGTAGAATACGATAACACAGACGGAAGTCGACAAGACTAATTTAACAAAAAACGTCTTTCCTTGTAAACAAAAGATGGTTGAAATTTTTTTATCTTGTTCATGAGCCCTTTCTTCGCTGGTCACTGGCGTGGGTGTAATCCATGCTTCCGTGAAACAATGCTCTCCTTTGGACATGTAACATAAGAACTATCTGCTAAAAAGACAAAAGATTAATGCATTTTCCTTACTACATGTGTTAAACCATCAAAGTAAACAATTCTGCATTTGTATGGGTACAAGCATAGAAGAAATAAAACTCCACATTCGTCATGGCTTAGTTGCATTGTTGCATACTATTGCATTAATAACCATATACACAGCTTCACCCGCAAAAAAAAATATACACAGTTATTATCCCATTCACGTATTTTCTTAAGAGCCACATCATAATTCAATCACATTTTTATTTCCTGCTTCGAATCATGCTACTATAAATAACAAAGGGGACATCTCCTAGCAAGAATATCAATACATGTATAGAAATTAAAGTAACAAATGTAGATATGGCCATGGACAAATCAGTGACATATCTTCATCCCGGAGTGCACTCTATGTATAGCCATATACGCATTTTCATTTCCAGGGTACATCATAGATATATGAAAATAAATTGTAATGCATATTTTGTTGGCATCACATACTTGTACACGATAATCAGCCTTTGGTAATTCTAAATCTCTTACCATAGCATCCAATATAATTCTATAAGGAACTTTGAGTACTGCTAGAGCACTCTATGGTTTTCAATGACACGAGATAATAGTTTCATTTAGTTTCTAATAGCACAGAAGCACTATCGACCAACTAAAAGCATATTGCACATTGCACTAATCTTGCATAGCTAAGCAGGAAGAAAACAACAGAAATCAAGACTGGAGGGGGGAGAAAGATTGGACGAACAGGCCATACCTATTGTGATTCCTCTGCTCCATATGGAAGCCATCATCGTACGCCGCCGCTTCCATGAGCCACCGGGGAAAGAGGAGGCATGCGTATGTGGGCCGGCCAGATCCGGTTGATGCTTCCATGGAGGCTCGAATTATCACACACTGCTGAGTTTAATATAAGAAAAAAACTTCTAAGCTAAATAGGTGTAATGCTCCCTGAAATAAGATATGTAGCTACATTCTATCTGCAGACCACTGCCTTGATTCCTGAATCACATTAATCAAGATGATAGTGGCAGCAGGAAACTACTCATGTTAATCACTTGAAGATAGGACAGAACAATAATTTATCTCTTGGCAAGTTTGGAAAATACAGTATGCCAAGATCATGTACCTCGATCAAGGGCTCTGATATGTTAACATTAAGCTGCTTGCTTGAATTTAGCAACACATAGTACTGGGAGATACATCCAGTGCATGATCAGCATATTTCAAAGTATATTTAACTAAATATATGAGGGCTCTATGAAAGGCTCCCACATAACCTACACACATATAAATTGTTATTCCTTTACCATAAAAAACATGATACATCGGACAGCAAGGAATCATAACTTTACCTTGTCGATGTTGTTGTAATTTATCAGAAAGTCAACAAAAGCAGAAACTTCAATCTCAACACCCATTTGACAAAATTGCAGTGACGAGTTCTTCACCAAGATCTCTATAACAGGCCCATGACTGCTCCACTGTCAAGAAAGCATTACCAAAAACCAGAATTAGCCAAATGTTGAAGCTGAAAAAGAGGATACGCCAATCAATATATTTGAGTACCAAAAAAAGGACATGTAGACATAAAACAACTGTTGTCTGATCAATTAAAAAATGGATGATTTTTTTTGTTAGGTACAAAGTAAACTTCAAAGTCATCTTACAGATTTAGTTGCAAGGTTAACCAAGCAAAGCGAATGATCCATTACTGCTGAAGGTACATAATAGTGTTTGGATGGCACCAGCTAATGTTTCATCCTGTGATATTTTTTACATTATTCAGCTCGCTTCAATACTTCATAGTGCTCCTTTCTTAAAAGCAATATATCTTCATTTCAACATTACCATAGAAAATATCCTATCAAAACATGCTCGGCACATATCAAAAACCACATATATATCTTTATTTGATCATGGAAAAAGATGAAACACACATGAGCATGTAGATGTGAACATATCAAATACTTGTTTTCATGAATATCTTGAAGTATCACAGTCCTATACTTTTTTTTGCTGGAAATCACAGTCCTATACTAAAAGGCTGATCTACAAATAAGTAAATAAATTATTTCTTTCTTATACATCATATCAATGTACAGAATCCCAGCCTGCAAATAAAAATTCTCAGATATGTGCATTGATCTTTTTTGCTGTTATTATCCTGGCCTCTATCTCATCTTTTACTGTTAGTTTATACTTCAAAGTAAAATACATGACATTGGTCTTCATATATATACATGTCAATAATTATTTTTGGTCGAAAGTAGCATAATCTAAATGGTTGTTGGGTTATTCCGCTGTATTAGTATAATTTAGGTGATGACATACAGTCAAATATCATAAACTATGTACTGTCATATTCACATTTATATTTTGCTAATGCCCACTACAAAAAACAAATTGTAACTCGCTAGTCTAAGCGATGTTGGTTCTTCTGTAAACATCTCTACCTTTTACATGGTTGTCCTTCATCTGTTTTGATGAAAACTGAACAAGATTGCTTTCTCCTCGTCATACTGAAGCTCGTCCATTCATTTTCGTCCAAGCTAAAGATAACCTGCAAATAAGAAACAACAGACAACTACAGAATCTGTTAGAGCCCAAATTAGTTAATCAAATTTTAAAAGATCAAAAACTACCAATGTGACACTAATTTACTGCCAGGCAGGTTACATTCAACGAGAATGAATCTGGCCTTTAGTTGCTGGCCACATGGGGGTCGCTGGCCTCATGGGGCACAACTTGCGATTCCTGTGCTTAAACGTTGTCTGCAACCAGCAGCCATAGCCTGGAGGATCATGACTCGTCTCCGCCTTTTTGGCCTACGCATGTCGAGGGTGGAGAAGACTGAGAAGCAAGTGATATTAAATCCCGCTATCCATGAAGCATATAAACATACATATCACAATGGGTAGGGATAATGAATAGAAAACTACAAAAGCTAAAACAAATTGTAGAATTTCATATGGGATACCACATGCATCGAACTGCAAATAGCAAGAAACCAAAGCAGAACTCCGCCTCCTAAAGAAGAGCTTCAATAAACTTAAACTGTCATCCTATAAACTAATCTATATAGACGAGAACCTTCCGAAATGTCAGCCTCTCAGCCAAGATCCTGATGATATTCAGACCTTGACCAAAAGGAAGTAACTTCATCAGTCGTGACCTATGACACATATATTTCAAAATCAAAACCAAAAGAAGTAACTTCATGAGTTGTGACCTATGAGCAAGTATATATCTGAATAGCAGCTGAAAAGAAGTCAATCTCTGAAGGTTCTTGCCATATGTATGCCGGCTAGACATCTTTGCTTCAAGCAAATCTTTTAGTGCTTTTATGTTTATGCATCTCAAATTCTTTCCATTTGCATCCCTTCTTCTGCTAGTTAATACAAACACCTAACTAAAATACATTTGGAAAGGTCTAGAGGGATCTCAGGAGAAATTCAATGATATTAGCAAAAAGTTATGCATAGAGGAGGCACCTATTTGTCACATGCAATTCTTATTACATCCAGTCCTTCATCCAGCGCAGCAATATGGATCCATATCCATAATTGGCGTTGTAATGAACTGCGGTTTCTTTCAAAAACTTAGTCTGAGAATTGGACAAATATGCTTGTGTGTACAACAGGAAGAGTGAGCGTGGGGGGCATCGAGTTACCACGGCCTCCAAAACTGGTATAACAACGGAAACAGGCATACACATCCTGCTCACACGCATACACGAAATATAAGCAGCACGAGAAAGAACAACACACAACGCCCGACCATATCCGGAACATTTAAACGATCAGCACGACATACAGATATTTAAAAGACTACCAAGGCAGACATGACATAGAAGATACTGAAAGTATAACACACACATGTAGTAGAAAGGAAAGAAGAAAACCTTGATGAGTCGAACTACGCAGCGACAGAAGAGATCGTACAACCTGCGGAATACACAAAAAACAGCCGGTCAGAGCACAACGACACATAGGCATGCAATGAACAGTCACCGATCACAAAAGCAACAGAACAGCCTATTTACCTGAGGCAGCAAGCAGAAGCACGTTGGTTAAGCAACAGGACGGACAAGAAGAAGAAGCGCCAGCGATAGGAGAAGTAGGCTGAATCGTAGAACAAGCGTCAGCACACACGCATTTCATCAAACATCCTATAGGCAAGCACAAGAGGAGTGGACTAACCTCAATGAGAAGGAGAGATGGACCCCGGGCTCGATGCAAGCGACAACAGGAAACTTACCAAACTGCGCATGAATGAAACGAAGGCAAACATGCGAAATTAGCAGGACGAATCCAAAACAGTGGCGAAGAACATCCGAACCAGAGAAGGACGAACCTCAACCAGCGGCAACCATCGAGCAGAGGAGGCCCATCAGAACAGAGCATGGGGCTGCCGCATCTCGGCCACCATGCGACACACCGAGGCAAAATATCCCGGTCCATCTCTCCTTTCCCGTCACAGTTACATTCATCTTTGACTAACATGATTAGCACATCAACCGAGAAAATAAGAGGAACGATGAACATCACATGAAAAAAACAAGAATGATAAACATCACCTGAATAGGAGACGAGGTAGATCGATTGGGCTATTTGTCCTCGGCTGCCAGCGGCGTGGTCGGAGGGCGATTCTTCTCCCAGCCGGCAGCGGCGGCCCAGAGATCTTTGTCGACCACGCGCATGGCGCGGAACAGCTTGTCGTGGCGGGAGGCGGCAGGGCCGTGGCGGCCGCCTGGACGAGGCCCTTGGCTCGGTCGCGGGACTCGCTGAAGGCGTCGAGGCAGCGGTGGAGGTCCAAGAGCACGCGGAACAGCTCATTGTGGCGGGAGGCGCGGGGCCGAGGCCGGCGGCGGCCACCTGGACGAGGCCCTCGGCTCGGTCGCAGGACTCGCTGAAGCGTCAACGCAGCGGTGGAGGTCTGTGAGCGCCACCGTGCACCCGGGCTCACGGACGGCGACGGCCGCGGAGTCGACCAGGGCGTCATAGGCGCCAGTCCATCTCTCTGTCCAAGTGCGCAGATGGAGGTGAGGCACACACGATGCATCGGGTAGCTGCAGTCCATCTTCTCTCTCCAACTGCAAATGCAGACGAGAGACACAGAAGTAGCAGCCGACGAGCGGGACCAGAACAGCGGCGGCCCACCCGTCATCGCGCTAGTACAAATGCGTATGCATAATCTGAGTGCACATGTGTCGACCCACCCCTCTGCCCCTCTGCAGCTGACGCAGGACACAGAAACTCCCCGCGACGCAGGACGCGGGAAGCGCGGGAGGAGCGCCGCGCCGGCCGTGGTTGACCGAGGTACCCAGGAAATACCCTATATTATGAGACATGAGCCACCGCAGCTGATGAGCGGGACCGGGGGCAGCACTGGCCCACCCGTCATGAAGACAGCACAAGCGCGGGCGCAAAAGACGGGTGCACATGCACCGACTAACCCTTCTGCGGCTCCCCCGCGACACAAAGCGCGCCCACGCGGCGCGGCAGGTTTGGCTGCCCCGCGCACCCAAAAAATTGGCACCCAGCCAATTGGATCCAGCCCGAGCCCCACATGTCATCTCCCGTTCAAGATCTATCATCCGGTGAAAACCCAGCGAACAATTTACAGCGAACATCCAACGGACAGGAGTGAGAAAAAAGACCGCGTTGACCAAAATCGAACGGCTAACGAAGCTTGCCATCGAGGGAGCTTCCTGGGAACGAGTTCGCTAACTTCCGTTTTGTTTTAAATACATGGACCGCTGCAAGCACGACAGACGAGAAGATTACCGCAGTTATCCCCTGCCACGTGTGCCCGCGCACTGTTTGGGCCTGGCCCAATGACACTTCGCACTCGTGTGTGGCCCAGGCCCGGGGGCTCCTGTTGGTGTACTAAAGTTTGGATTCTTTTTGTACCCCTTACTTGTGCATGGGAAGTTGCAGTCACACCCGTGGCACGGGCTGACAGGAGAAGCTGGGGGTAATATGCAAGACGATGGAGAAACAGCCAAGCTAGAGACCAGAAAACAGAGGACAAGTTGGACCCCCGGCAAGATCCTTATCGGGACGGCTTGCGAGACCCCGGCAAGATCCTTGCCAGGGCGACTTAAATAGCACTAGCAAGAGCACCACCGTTGAGGTTGAGAGCTCTGACACAATCAACAACGTCAAGGCCAAGACCCAGGGGCGCGCGCGTAGTGGCGTGCAAATCATTGTGAAGGCCAGAAGACAAAGTACCCAGCAAGATCCTTGTTGAAGGACGTCGGTGAGGCCCCGGCAAGATCCTTGCCGGGGACATCGGCAAGACCGCGGCAAGACTCCGCCACCCCGTCGCCACTCCAGCGCAGTGGCCGACTTGCCAGCCTAGCAGGTGCCTACGTGGCAGCACGCAGATCTTCGTGAAGACCCTGCCACCTCTCCAGCGCAGCAGCTGGCCAGCCAACTTTGAACTGCATGCCTTGTCGGCATGGACGCGTGTCAAGACGGAGCGGGGCGGCGATGGACGGGACGGGTTCTATTCCCGTCCCCGATAAAGCTGAAGGGAACATAAGTAACGCATTTAATGCGTTTGTCCTAAGACGCCGGTGATAAGCATAAACACTGTAGCTGCTTTACACCTCATGTATGCCATTGTGGCAGCCCCTTTGACATATAAAAGGAGTCCCGCGGCGTACTGGAGGAGGATTCGAACTTTTGAACCACTCGGCCTAGCTCACATGCACAGCGGCTAGCCGAAGCTCAAGAACACATAATATACACTGAAGCGGGACTAGGGTTTTACTCTCCCGAGCGGCCCGAACCCGGGTAAAGACCCGTCGTGTTGACCATTAAATTTGCTCTTTGCTGTACCCCTCTTCCCTGCCAAACCGTAGAAGGGATCTGCATGGTCCCCTAGGTGTTGTTTTCCCCTACAGATTTGTTAGAATTGCTCTATGTGCTTCACTTCAATTTTTTGAGCTTTGGAATTGCTCTAGTGCTTCACTTATATATTTTTGAGCATGGTGGTGCTTTAATTTTTGAAGAAATACTCTCGTGCTTCACTTAGATTTTGAGAGTTATTAAATTTTTGAAGAAATTCTCTCATGCTTCACTTATATTATTTTGAGAGATGGAAATTTTATGCTCATGTTCTTCACTTAAATTTGTTTGAGAGCTTGTTATAAGCAATGGTAATATATGAAATTAGTCCCAAAGTGATAGGTATTCAAGAGGGATATAATAAAAACTTTCACGAAGATCATTGGACATTATAAACTTTATTCTTTGTAATAGTTTTGAGATATGATGATAGTAATATGTGAGTCATGTTGGTGAGTAATTATGCTTTAGTAAGAATATTGGTGTTAAGGTTTGTGATACCCTATGCAAGCACAAAAGTCAATAGTTATGCAATAAAATTACATCCTACTTGTGGTGCATTATTCGGTGTTAGTTATGCTTAATGCCCGTTTATGAAAAAATTCATTTGTTGGTTGGTTGCTTCTCAATCTATTTGCTAGCCTTTCCTTGCACCAAGTGGGAATACTACTTGTGCATCCAAAATCCTTAAACCCAGTTATGCCATTTGAGTCCATCATACCTACCTATATGCGGTATTTCCATGCCGCTCTAAGTAAGTTTGTATGTGCCATCTCTAATTTCAAAATGAATTACCTTTTTGTGTGCCCGTACCACTCATGAAGCGGCAGGGGGTGGCCAATATTTTTCCATGCTAGATGTGTTATTCTCAAGATGAGTGTTTATTCACTTTTCATTGCACGAGAGTGTGGCGGTAATAGGGATGCCCATTCCCGAAATGAAAAAAAATACTTTATGTTGTCAAATAATAAATTCCTTGGAAAGTGTTGGTATGGAAGGCACCCGTGGATACGGCTAGCCATGGATTGTAAAAGAATTGTGGAAAAAGGAATAAACTTTATTTTATGTTTGGGAACCACCTATGATGTATCTAGGAAAGTATTAGGAATCACTCGATCGTTTTTGTTGACGGGAAAAGCATGCCTATCAAAATATTTTATCTCTCAATTTAAGCTTTGAGCTCTGGCACCTCTACAAATTTCTGCTTCCCTCTGCGAAGGGCCTATCTATTTACTTTATGCAAATTTTATTTTTATTTGAGTCTCCGACTTCTCTTATAAAGCACCAACTAGGGAGCACTATGATCATACTTATGCATTGGATGTAGCTAATATTCGAGTGAGTTTCATGAATGGATCAATGATTGAGCATGATGGGCTAGGGATAACTTTCTTTAGTGTTGATATTTTGAAAGCCATGGTTGCTTGTTGATACGCTTGAGTATTGAAGTCTTCATGTCAAATATAGACTATTGCTTTGAACCATCTAAAAGTCCAAATGTCCATGCTACAAAAGAAAAGAATATGTGATGAACATGTTAGGCAACATTCCACATCAAAAATTCTGTTTTTATCATTTACCTACTCGAGGACGAGAAGGAATTATGCTTGGGATGCTGATACGTCTCCAACGTATCTATAATTTTTTATTGTTCCATGCTGTTATATTATCATTCTTGGATGTTTTACATTTATTTTATAGCAACTTTATATAATTTTTGGGACTAACCTATTAACATAGTGCCCAGTGCCAGTTGTTGTTTTTGCTTGTTTTTTACTTCGCAGAATATCAGTACCAAATGAAGTCCAAATGCCATGAAACTTTTTCGAGATTTTTTCTGGCCAAAAGACAACTTGGCAGCCAAGGAAGCACCAGAGGGGAGGCCCGTGGGGACCACAACCCACCAGGGCGCACCTAGGTGGGTGGTGGGGCCCACGGGAGTCCTTTCCCATGCCTCTCAGCTCTATAAATTCCCAAATATTCCATTAACCCTAGAAGAGTCAACGAAAGACAATCCCAGCTGCCGCAAGTTCGAGAATCATGAGATCCAATCTAGAGCCCTATTCCGACACCTTGCCGGAGGGGAACACGATCACGGAGGGGTTCATCATCCTCATTGGTGCTCCTCTGATGATGCATGAGTAGTTTACCACAGACGTACGGGCCCGTAGGCAGTAGCTAGATGGCTTCTTCTCTCTTTTTGATTCCCAATACAATGTTTTTGGAGATCTATTTGATGTAATGACTTTTTATGGTGTGTTTGTTGGGATTTGATGAATTGCGAGTTTATGATCAGTTCTATCCGTGAATATTATTTGAGTCTTTTTTGATCTCTTATATGCATGATTATTATAGTCTCGTATTTCTTCTCTAAAACTTCAGTTTAGTTAGGCCAACTAGATTGATTTTTCTTGCAATGGGAAGAGGTGCTTTCTGATGGGTTTGATCTTGCGATGTTCTCACCCAATGACAGAAGGGGTAGCGAGGCACGTATGTATCATTGCTATTAAGGATAAAAAGATGGGGTCTATTCCTACATGAATAGATCTTGTCTACATCATGTCATGGTTCTTATTGCATTACTCCGTTTCTCCATGAACTTAATACACTACATGCATGCTGGATAGCGGTCGATGTGTGGAGTAATAGTAGTAGACGTAGGCAGGAGTCGGTCTACTAATCTTGGACGTGATGCCTATATACAGGATCATTGCCTTGGATATCGTCATAATTTATTTGCTCTTCTATCAATTGCCCAACAGTAATTTGTTTACCCACTTTATGTTATTTTGTCGAGAGAAGCCACTAGTGAAACCTATGGCCCCCGGATCTATTTTCTATCATATTGTTTTTAGATCTATGATTCCAAAAATTCAAAAATACCTTGCTGCACTTTTTGTTTCTTTATTCAGATCTATTTATCCAATCCTATACAATTTAATCTATCTCAATACCGAGGAGGGATTGACAACCCCTCGTACGGTGTTGGGTTGCAAGTATTTGTTATTTGTGTGCAGGTACCGTTTACATAGTGTTGCTTGGTTCTCCTACTAGATTGATAACCTTGGTTTCATAACTGAGGGAAATACTTACCGTTGTTGTGCTGCATCATCCTCTCCTTTTCGGTGAAATACCAACACAGATACAAGCAATCAGAGCTGCGTTGGGATTTTCCCTAAGGGAAGAGGAGGATGCAGTATAGTAGAGATATGTATTTCGCTAAGTTATGAAACCAAGGTTATCAATCCAGTAGGGGAACCAAGCAACACTATGTAAACAGCAACTGCACACAAACAACAAATACTTGCAGCCCAACGCGCAGAGGGGTTGTCAATCCCTCAATGGTTATGATGAAGATTAAATTGTATAGGTTTTGATAGATATATCTAACTAAAATACAAAATAAAATAAATAAAAGGAAATTGCAGCAAGGTATTTTTGGTTTTAATATACGATAGAAAATAGACCCGTGGGCCATAGTTTTCACTAGAGGCTTCTCTCAAGAAAATAGCATACGATGGGTAAACAAATTATTGTTGGGCAATTGACAGAAAAGCAAATAATTATGAAGATATCCAAGGCAATGATCATGTATATAGGCATCACGTCCAAGATTAGTAGACCGACTCCTGCATGCATCTACTACTATTACTCCACACATCGACTGCTATCCAGCATGCATCTAGTGTATTAAGTTCATGGGAAAACGGAGTAATGCTTTAAGCAAGATGACATGATGTAGACAAGATAAACTAACGTATGAATAAACCCCATCCTTTTACTCGTAATAGCAACGATACATATGTGTCGTCACTACAAAAAAATACACTTCCGTAATGATACATGTTTGTCATAGTAGGTCGCATTTTTTGTCATGCATGTACATCCATGACAATTTTATGACAGAATCAAGATAGTCATACCTGTGTTGTCGTAGAAGTGTTCCATGACATTACCAAAATTATCATCATGGAAGTGTCCACTTCCATGACGATAAATCCCGCGTTACAGAAGTGCTTTCGTCAAGGGTGACCGATGCGTGGCATCCACCGTAGTGGAACGCCGTTAAGCTATCGGGTCCAGTTTTGGATCCGATAACCCATTAACAGCCCGAACAAATGGGGATTTTCCACATGTAAAATCATCATTGGCTGGAGGAAACACGTGTCAGCTCCGCGTTGGCACAGGTGTCACTCATCCAATGGGCGAGATGCACCTATAATATGTTGACACGTGGATCGGCCCATAAAGTTTAAATGGGTCGGCCCAACTAAAGGCCCACAAGATTTTGCGGACCATAATGGGCCGGCCCAGCTAAAGGCCCACGAGATTTTGCAGACCATAATGGGCTGGCCTAGCTAAAGGCCCATGAGATTTTGTGGGCCATAATGGGCCGGCCCAGGTAAAGGCCCACAAGATTTTTGTGTACCATAATGGGCCGGCCCAGGTAAAGGCCCACAAGATTCTTGCGAATCATAATGGGACGGCCTAGCTAAAGGCCCACGATATTTCACCGACATTAGTGGGCCGGCCCAGCTATAGGCCCACAAGATTTTGAGGACCCTAGTAGGCCGGCCCATTAACTGGCTACCATGTTTTGGGCCAAATGTCGGCCCATATTTGATCCGGTCCATTAATGGCATGCCACGTTTCGATCCTAATAATGGCCCATATGAGATCCGGCGCGTTAAAAGCCTACCATGTTCTAGGCCAAATTACGGCCCAGGATCAGGTCCGGCCCTTTAAGAGGCTTTGGGCTAAATTATGGCCCATATCAGATTTGGCCCGTCAACTGGACACTATGCTTTTGGGCCCACTTGCTAAAGGCACATTTAGTAATTCGGCCTGATATTAGTTTCGGCATGTTAAGGGACCGTTTAACATTTCGGCCCTATATTAATTTCGGCCTATTAAAAGCCCGTCATATAGTTGGGCCTAACTACGGCCCGGTTTGCATCCGGCCTGCTCGCAGCCGATATCTGATTGGGCCAAACAAGGACCGAGACAATTTTGGCCTGTTAAAAGCCCGTGATTTGATTCGCACAATCATGGGTCGGGGTCCATTTTGGGCTGCTGCCAGCCCGTGAGCTATTCGGCATGTTTCAGGCCCAACCTACTTCTTAGCCTCCTAAAAGCCCATTGAGTTTTCTTGCGAAAAGAGGGTCGGGGGTTACTCGGCATATTAAAGGCCCAACTCTACTAGTGGTCCAGTTTACTTGTGGCCTTTTAACGGACCAAGATGACGGGGCCCATGATGCGGATCATACATCGTGATTGCATGACGGCCCGATTATGTATCGTAATTTTACGGTTTGCCCGGTTTACTGCGAAGACAGGATATATATAAAGTAAAATAACTACAACATCGTGAATAAGAAAAAACCTAAACTATACAATAAAGAAATCACGTCATATTGCATCCACTGGGCATCAAAGTTCGCCACTATGATAATAAAGCACAAGCAGACAGTAGATTACATACACTGGGCATCAAAGATCGCCACCAATGCAAATAAACACGCCGACAAAATAATATACAAAACCGACAGCACTTCAATAGAGTTCAAGAAAGGTTAGCCCTGCTGTGGAGCTGCAGCGCAAGCAACTGAGCAAGCTGATGAGACTGCGCTTGTTCAACACTTATATCTTCATCACTCTGAAAGATAAACAAGGAGACAGATGACAGGTTTTGCACATAACAGTATCGGTGTTGACAATTCATCACATTTCTTACTGACGAATAAAGTGACACAGTTTAAAATTGCATTAACACAATATGGTATTGTTCAGGTCAAGACATGGCAGGAAATGACATTGTGAAGGAGTTGGCAGCTTCACGACACCACTAGATTACAGATCAAGAACTCATAAGTATCAATGGTTAGTGTGCTGTCAATTTATCCCATTTCAGATTGGCAAATAAAGAGACGGTTTAAATAATAGTAGAATGATATGACATTGTTCATAGTTAAGACATTGCAGAATATGACATTGTGTTGTAGTGGGTAGGTTCACCACACCACTGGATTACGGATGAAGAACAGAAGCATACATGTAGTGCAAAAGAAGATCACTTGCTCTGTATAGTTTAATTTACATGGTATGAAGAAGGAACTTGGTTGTACAACTGAAAACTTAAATTGAGAAGGACAAACTTTTGTTTATGAACTACATAATAAACTTTAAACATGCAATTTGATGCAAACACCAAAAATAAATAGTTGTTGTAGTCATGCCTAACCAAATATACACAACAAAGTTTGAAGGCTTGAGAAGGACAAACTTACATTATTGGTGAAGATAGGCTCTATAAAGCCCTTGTCCATGCTGATGGGGGGGGGGCAATTCAAGAAGTTTACCACAGAATCTTCTTCATAAGCATTGCCTTTATTCTACATTTTGTTAATAGTAAATATAGATGTGATAATATATGAAAATATGGAGAATATTTAAGATAAGATGAAGAGTGATGCTACATAACCAAGTAGCTATAAATGTAAGTGCAGTGATACAGGAAAAAGGTACATCCAAGAGCAATGCACAGCTAAACTTCTTTAGTACCAACCTTATGGTAAGAGTAAATATAGATATGATGTGTAGAAAATGGAGGGCAAAGGAAAATAAACTGCAGAGTGATGGTACATGAACAACTACCTGTCAATATAAGTACACTCATAAAGGACAACATGTACTTACAAGAACAATGCAGAGCTAAAAAAATTCATTGGCATTGGATATATTCTACACTAATGTAACCATTCATACAGATCAGATAATTTGTAGCAAACAATTGATAAGCAAGCTATCATGCATACTACTGTAACATAATGAACCAGGTATGTATGCAAGTAAAGTGGTACAGGACAATAGGTACTAACAAGAGCAAAGCAACAGGCAGCATATTTGCGATATCCTGTCGTTCTTTTCAAACCGGAATTCTTCTTCGAGTAGATTTCCTGCAAAAAAGATCCGTAAGGCACATGCGGAAAAGTAGAAGTTCAAATTGTCATGTGATTTCATAGACAGTACCTCATCCTGGGAATGAGACCAGTGCATAACAAGGTTTTTCCATTCAATGTCTTCTAAATTTAGCACAGGAGACTTCACCGGAAATTCGTTTATAGACTTGCCATCAATGTGTGATTTCCTCAGGTAACACCGATACTGCTGCAATGCTTCCTTGAAAAGCACAAGAAAGCTTTGCTCGTCATGGCTATCCAGATTGACCCTCGCCTAGTTACAACAATGTAATGTAAATCATTGATGTGTTCAATCAGCAGAAAATAGGAAAATAATAACCATGAATAATAGCACTTACACGTAAGTTGGACAGGAAGATGTGAAAATGGTGTTTGTCTTCACTATAATCTTCCCATGATGAGAATATATGCACGTAGTCCCTAACAACATTGAAAGCATTGTATTTTAAACTGGGAATAAATGGAATGGGGTTCCAATCTGCAGGAATTGGTCGTCTCTGCTATTGGGATAGGTCTTCGGCCGGTGGACTTGCTATACTTTTTGCTGGAGTGGGATTTTTCTGTGGTACGGCTGGTGCTATGGCAAATGAAATCGGTATACCTTTTGCTGGAGTGCAGGTCCTGTGTGGTGGGGCTAGTGGTGTGGCCAGTGAAGTATGGGTATAGTCTGCTGGAGTTGGTCCTACGTTTTGTGTCACTGGTTGTACAACCAATATAAGTGGGGTGTTGTCTGATTTCTCCGGCACCACCATGTTTTTCAAGGACTTTTCTGGTGCTCCTTAAGGTTCAGCAATCACCCTCTTCCTTTTTGATGTATGATGCACAAGAACAATATTTGAGTGGAAAAACATGGTATGATGACAGATGGAATATGTATTGATAATGGATGGGCATGGCATCTCGACATATATGATGAGTAAACTAAGCAGATGGCGGTGCAACAAAGTAGAAGAAATGCAAGACAACATATGCAAGATACGCGCAATCAATAAAATCTTTCCAAATTAGAACAGGCACCTTGATGGGTGAACAGGACAGGCCATCTGCCTTTGACTCCTCGAGGTTAGAATAGTCATTAGGATCATATTCTGAACAAGAATCAATAGGTGGGGATCGTATGAGTTTCATTGCATCCAAAATGGCACTCAATGCCTTGGTGCCAATTTTGTAAGTCATTGCAGTGTTTAGCTTCAAGAGTGGATTGCTCCTAGTGCGACACAAAGCAGCTACACAGATCATAGTGTAGATATAACGGGGAAAACCGTAAGCATCAGAGTAAAATCAGTAAAGTGGAACTTGCTGGAATATATGTGCTAGTACTGCCGGTACAGCTAGAAAGGCTTCGGATACCAGTTCTCTTCAACTGAAGTTGTGGTACTGTTAATATCAGTGTAACTCTCAAAGGCGACACAGCTCCCCACATTTCATTGCTATTCTTATAGGATTCAAGTGGGCAGGTCACTACAAATCCTATTCTTGTGTTTACAAAATCCTACGAATCAAAGAGGCTCAAAGTGTCCATCACAACCGACCGTATAGACCTCTACACTGCAAATGTGCATGCTCATCTTCAGTACAAAGAACATACTATACTACTACCATACTCCCTCCGTTCCAAAATATAAGTCTTGGTAGAGATTTCCACTATGGATCACATACAAATGTATCCAGATACATTTTAGAGTGTAGATTCACTCATTTTGCTCCATATGTAGTCCATGGTGGAATCTATACAAAGACTTGTATTTAGGAACGGAGAGAGTACATATTAAAGAAGAACGAAAGAGGAACATGGTAAAGAAGAGCAAGCAGATTTTGGATAATAAAATGTTGGTTGCGCAGTGCCCACACATGATGAACCAGAGCGCATTAAGAATGCATCTCCCAGCTGTCTCTTGACCATATCAGGCATTTGGATGAAGATCCTATGTCTCCTAACCCTTCTTCTTCCTCGTCTCTGATTCTTCCCATACAGAACACCGCAGGGGCCACCGGCCGGACCAGCGGCCCCCACCGCCTATGTTCCTCTGCCACCCCCACCCCCACCCCCACCCGCATCGAGTTTTCTTTGTTCGGTGAGGCCCCACAACCACCCGAGCCCCTTCGTTCGCACCGGCGAACTCCGACGAGCTCTGAAAAATCGACTGACCCAATTTTGAATTTTAGTCTACTATGATTTAACTAGTGTGGAATATAAAAGGGGAAAACCATAAGCATTGGGAGTACAGTGTTGAGTGTGCCATGGCGGATCTGAAGGTGCAAACCGTACAAAGGCAACTTCGCAACCAAGACAAGAAATCAGAGTAAAGTAGTGGCGATCTATTTTCTTGCTGCGCTAAATAAGTTGAGCAGATACGAAAGAGTACCGCCTCTGGTGCATCACCGTGTATGCATCTGCTAAGAATTTGACGGTGCTACGGTAGCGATGGCTGTCGGCAGCATGGAAGCAGATCTAGGAGGGTAGACGGTGGCGGCGGGGCGTGGTGGATGAGACGGTCGTAGGAGCGGTGCCGGTAAGGTGGACGACGGCGGGGATGAAGCGAGAGGACGGGATGCAAGGATCCTGGTCTGAAGCCGTGGATGAGAGAGGTCGGCCTCTTGTAATGGACAGCGGCGGCGGGGTATCAGCTCCGGCATGGTGGAGGAGGACGGCGGTGGATGGGGTGGCGGACGACGGCAGATAGAGGAGGCTGGGGTGGGGAGGGTGTTTTGGCGCCAATGGAGTATGAATGGGGAAAAGGAAGGTAGAGAGGAAGGGGGGACCATGTATTCAGGATGCGCTTGTCCCAAATGCGAGGAAATTTACAAACTTAGCCCCCGTTTCAAATTTCCTACATCACAGCAATATTAGTCGGTTAGGGATAGGACGGTAATCTCGCATACATCGAATATTTGCCGACGAGAGTTTGTTTTTGGCGCCCACCGTGTATGAATATGAATCGGGGAGGGAGTCGATTTCGGCCGAGGACACACTGTGTTTTTGCGCCCACCGTGTATGAATCTGGGTGAGAGGCGGTTATGTCACATTTGGGTGAAATTACAAACCTGCCCCTACCGAAACCTATAGAAATCCAGCAGATAGGCTTTGCGTGGCAGGGATAGGCAGTAGTAATTTCCATCTCATGGATTTCGGTTTCGGGCGGTTACTGCGGCTTTCCCCGCTTCGTTCAAATTTTGCAGAGTGCACGTTTTACCATGCCAACTCAATTCGAATCCCGTTTGTATTCTATTTTTTTCGGGCGGGATCCATTTTCAATTGGAATTAAATTCTATATACATCATTTTTTATATATACTTTCAAAAGCACAGCAAAGAATTCTGCTCCTTTATATGTATAATATGATTTACAAATACAATGATCTCAAAATCTTAAGGTTGAATTCAAAAATATTTAACCAAATTATGTTCTACTAAAATGTATGGATCGGTAATATCTACATATTAAATAACCTAGATGCGCGTGAATTCATATGAGTATGCATGTTTGATAGATCAATTTTGGTTCGAGTATGGATTACATGTATCATCATTTCGAATTCAAATATTTGAATCCCTTTTATGTTCACTCCTTTCACGCCCATCTCTCTCGCATGCATGCTCCTTCATGTAGCTATCACTCTCTTTTCTCCAGCTCACCGACACGCTCACTACATGTTTCTCCTATCCTCGCAAACATGGTCTCTCGACGTCTCCCTTGAGAAGTGTCACACTCTGCCTATCATTATACATTACACGGTTTTCATTATCTCTCACGTCTCTACTGTTCTCTGGTATCACTCGGTACCTAAGATTTCTTTTTCACCACCACACACACAGTCTCCACTCGTCTTTCACTTTGTCTTTCTCTCTATGGGATTCTCTCACACACCCTATATGTCTCTAGATATGACTCATACCACTAAAATTACTCTCTCTCTCCCCCCTATAGACACAACATTTGTTGCGGTCTCCTTTTCGTCTCCATCCCAGACTGACATTGTTCATTTGTTTACCGATCAGA
>NC_041387.1:191339972-191393685 GCF_002162155.2 Triticum dicoccoides | reverse complement strand
TCTCATTGACACGCACACACAACTCCTGCTTCCACTCCCCTTGCCGACTACCGTCTCTCTCTCTCTCACACACAAAACTCTCGCTTTCGCACCCCGACTCGTATTTCTCTCACAAACATTTATCGACTAGCCTCTAGATAGGTTTATACATCCGCATACTCGTGCTTCCACTATCGCATACATGTCTCTCTCCCGCTCCTTGTATCTATGTAGATTTTTCTTCCCTTCTTGAGACACGCCCTCTCAATCATGCACACACACACTATCGCCTCATTTTAAGTTGATACCTATCACACACACACTCTTTGTGTCTTTGTCACCCACGCACTCCATCCTCCTCCACTCTCCCTCTCTCACACACACATGGTCTTTTTGCAACAACTAGCAAGATGCCCATGCGTTGCACGGAACATCAAGATGCATTTGTATGAGTAGTTTATCTTGTGGGGGAAAATGATGAACGAGGGAAGGCCTTATTTGCAAATGTGGAGAGGGGTGTGGGTATCTTTTTGCAAAATTCCCACAGTTTCCTTCCTATCCGTCAGATATAGATCGGACGACCTATATTGCAGGATGGCAGGCACACGATCATCACCAACAATGCTTTTTATAAGAGTAGGGATAAAAACGGAGTTGGTGATGATGGTGGGCCTGCCATCCTGCAATGTAGGTCGTCTGATTTATATCTGAGGGATATGAAGGAAAATATGGCAATTTACCAGCACTCCTCACCACATTTGCAGATAAGGCCTTCCCTCGTTCATCCTTTTCTCCCACAAGATCTTGATGTTCCGTGCAACGCACGGGCATCTTGCTAGTAAGAGTAGAAATTAGACATATACCACTTCTCGAATCTTGAAACCAACAACATTCCTCCCTTATCTCATCAAAACCGCCAAAGGAATATATTTTGAGTGAAACATACATATTTTTGGTGATATACATATTTCAAAACTAGACTTTTTTTCTATCAAATCGGTGAATATGTATTAATCTACTTTGATCGTGTGGCAACGCATTGGCACATTGCTAGTAGTTATTATAATTTTTTGGACACCAGGCAAACGGTGGAGTACATATACAAAGAGAAGAGGCACACACACGTAGTCGGCCTCTCGCTGTCTCGCACGCATGACTATTATGTAAAGGCGACGTTAACAAATAAACCCTAAAACCCTAGGTGCATGATTGCTGCATTCGCGGGTACTGGGTACGTGGTGGAGCACCTTTGTAGGAATAGTCAGCTCGCGTGATAATTTGATCCGTAGGAGTTGATGGTCGGGACCACAGGTGAACGACTTGGAGGCGGTGGCTCGCCAGTTGCCACGGATCGAGTAGCCACGTTTAAAATATCATTTTTTTAGCGGGGTTAAGAGTTCCGATTTTCAATGGCGCGTTATAAGTACTAAGTAGTTTTTAGAACGATTGGTATGGAGTGAAAATGGAATTCATAGTACTACGTACCTCCTTGGTGTATGGTTGTATGGGTTTATGTTGCGAGATGTTGAACCTGGTAGTTCTAGGGCAAATACTATGGTTTAGATTTAGATGCTGGTTTGAAGTAATGAAAATCGGAAGGGGAAACCCTTCTTTGATTAAAAAAAACTACTACCTCCATTCTGGTTTACTAGTCCCCATCGTATTTTGGGTTAAAGTTTGTCCACGAATTTTACTTGTAAAATGTGAATGGAAAACGAGATTTTGTTATACCCAAACAAAAAAGGACTGGAGGGAGTGATTGCTCTGACACGGACGCGACATCTCATAGTGTGTGCATTGAACCGGCGCGCCGGCCAAGAGGGCCCCACTCGCTGCAGGCCCGTCTGAGCACGCCTCCTCGCCACGTGCAACCAGCTTAAGACTGCCCCGCCTACCTTCATTGAATCCGCGCGTGTGCCGGCAACACGTCCTTCCGCGAGCTGGCAGGCATTTTGGAACACAAAAAATGACTAAAATATAATTAATTTACGCATGGTCTTGACTTGTTGTGCTCGCACTGGTAGCAGGAACTAGTAGAAGTTTTTCTTTATTTATAACTCTCCTCACATTTTTTTTGGCTTTGAAGTGAATCATGGTTGTGGACATTATGTATGAATGTGCAGATATCTATGAACATGAGTTTGATGTGGAAGTTGAACTTGAAATGTCGGGCTTGCGCGTGAACTATACCATGTCCAATGCTTCGTATGTTATTGTTTGGAAAGTAATTGTTGTTATTACATGACCCAAAAAAATATTTTGTGCCACATCAGTAGATGCACGGACATCACAACAGGCATGCTGACTGAATAAACATTTGAACCTAGCTATATTATGAAGGAAATTTTGTATTGACAACAGTTTTAGATAGCAGGAGACCCCTAGCCTGCTCTACCTCTGCTAGCTTATTTCTGGCTTCTTCCATCTCTTCTTTGGCTTGGGTGAAGAGAGCATCTGATTGCTCTTTTCGCTTCTTCAGGAACTCAGCTACATTCTCAAGGGCTGCTGCAGGCTTTCTTTCAGCCTTTACTAGAGCCACGAGGACACGAACAGCTGACGACTCCACCTGGCTTGTGTGTAATCCAGCATCATCTGGGAATTTGCACCTTCTGTCTAATCCAGCATCATTAGGGAACTGGCACCTTGTGTGTAATCTAGCCTCATTTTGGAAACATGATCTCGAGGTTGACCATACTTCCCTCCTCGCAGGAACTGCATTCTGACATGAAGTTACTTCTTTTTTAGATCAATACTCAGAGCAACCCAGATCCATTTAGTAGAAGCGAGATAAACAGAACTCGGAGAGGTGAATTCAAAAGGAAAAAATAATATAAAAACAGACTACAAGGTGAGAACACCCACTTCCTACATCAAGCTAAAAACGAAAGCATTAGGACAATTAAGACTCTTCTTATTACACATCGAAGAACACCAGGCTTAAGAGAAACAGAAACTACAACATATACACATCGAAGAACACGAGGCTAAACGAAAGTAATTGAAAGGGTGTTACTTACCAAAGCTCGTTTTATAGGTTTGGTGCAGCTCCTCTTTAACTTGCCACGCTCCTTGAAGATGTCCCCAATATCCCATGTTTGGTCTTCATTGCTACTCTGCATGTTTGCACTCGTGGTTTTAAAATCTCAACATGACAAGAACAATATACTACTAGTAATACTCGCGCATCTTGTGGGCAACATTAAAGCACTCGTCTACCATCTTAGAGCATCTCCAATAGAATCGCAAAGCGCGGAGCTTTAAAAAAGCATTTACAGTGCTGAGATCGAGAAGTAGAGAGACTAGAGAGTAGAGGATAGTTCTCAGGATTGATAGATAAAAAAATAGATAATTCAACTACTCCTCGTCGTCTGACTCCTCGGTGATGTCCTCCTTCGACGTATGACTGTAGGCGTGAAGATATCGATCGTCGTCGGGTTCCCAGGGCGACACTTCTCGTAGCCTCATGTTGAATTGAGCGTCCGCTTTTCGCCTACGCTTGTCCTCGCGATAGGCGGCTTGCTCTGCCCTCCTCTTATCCCTCTCAGCCCTCCTTTGCGCGTAGAACTCGCGCTCATTGATGATGTCCTGCGGTAAGTGTTGGCGCCATAGCGCCATGTCTTCCTCGTCCATCTCGGCGATGCCGAGACGGTGCTCCCGCCTCTGGTTGTCGCGACGATCCTCCTCGGTGCTAAGCCGCGGTAGAGGCACGAGCTCCTGCGTCCGCTCCCGCGTCGGCACGTTGGGGAAGTTCAATGTTCTATCAGGCCACCGGAGGTGCCACGCCGCCGCGTCGTACGCGCGGGCGGCCTTGTTGGCGGTGTCAAAATTTTCGAGGCTGAGGCGCATCCCGCGGAACTGGATCTCGGCGGAGAAGCCGCCGGAGGGGCGCGCGCAGACGCCACGGTATCCCCAAGTTTCCCGGCGACGCGGCGGCATGGTGGCACGGCAACAGCGAGGCGAGAAAGAGCGAGGAGAGAGCGGTGGAGAGGCACAGAGCGGGGAGAGAGCGGTGGCAAGGCACAGAGTGGTGGGAGGGCGTTGGATTTTATAAAGCGCGCCAGACGCCGCGCGCCAAAACTAGCGCACGCCCGACCGCTTTTTCCCGCGCGCGCGATCCTTTCCCGACGTCTCTGCTATCTCTACTCTCTTCTCTATTGTTATATTTATTTTATATTTAATATTTATCTCTACTTCTCTACTGTCTACTTTGTTTCTCTATACTTTTTTTTCTTATAAAAAAACAGAGTTGGTGATGATGGTGTGCCTGCCATCCTGCAATATAGGCCGTCCGATTTATATCTGACAGATAGGAAGGAAACAATGGGAATTTTGCAAAAAGATACCCATACCCTCTCCAGATTTGCAAATAAGGCCTTCCCTCGTTCATCCTTTTCTCCCACAAGATAAACTACTCATACAAATGCATCTTGATGCGTGCAACGCATGGGTATCTTGCTAGTTCTGAAAAACTTTCCATCATTTGCCACACTACTGGTTGCAGATGAAAAACCTACCCAAGGACAACGCGATACAGTTGTGACGCACAATTACAAGCTGATATTCTGTTGGACAATGGAGGCTATAACCAATTACTTTTACGGGAACAATAGCACCCAAGAAATTTGAAGGGTAGGTATGAACAAAATGGGAACTGCACATGTACTGCTAAGTGATTCAATACACACATTAACAGTCGAGGAGGAGAAGATGGTCGCGGCAGCCTCTGTGAGTCATGGTCGGCAACGGGAGTCAGTTCATTGTCAACGACGTGGTGCTTCTGCGCTTGGCGTTGGCTTCCGGGAAGCAGATCCGAGACCGTGGAAGACGGTTGGGGAAGAGGCTCTGTGTACGACGACGACGGTGGACCGGCTCCAGTGCGGCGTACGAGGTCGTCGATGCAGATGCGCTGCGGTGGACGAGTGTGCCGATGTAAAGGGGAGGAGCACGAAGGCTGCGGTGCCGTGGAGAAGTCTATTTTGCGGTGGGGATAGAAAATGGGGAGTATTCAGGTGTACTACTCTGGGTGCCGTGGTGGGGTTGGCTGGGTAGGGTGAACCTGAAGTTACGAAAATAGCCCCCTACCAAGCGTAATCCGTAGGCCTGTTCCGAAGGCTATGATGGTAACTTCCCACTGCTTGAATCAGGGTCGCGGGAGATTTTCCCGCCGACCTAAAAAATTTGTGACACTGAACTCCCCGTGTGGCGTGTTGAGTGATTTGGGTAAGCAACTAGCGAGTAGTACTAGTAAACTCTGCATATTAGGTTTGACGAAGTCAAACTTCCTAAAGTTTTACCAAGTTTATAGAAAAATATAAACATTTACCATAACAAATATGTATGATGTGAAAGTACATTCAATAATGAATCTAATGGTATTTATTTGTTATTGTATATGTTAATATTTTTTGTAATAAGCTTTCTGAGAGTTTACAAAACTTGACTTTGACCAATGCTAATACGCGGACTTAAATAAAAACGGAGGGAGTACACATTTGTTTTCTTAGTTTGTAGTGAACTAATCATTTTTTTGAAATTGTGAAATAAATATATTAGGCTATTGACTTCGAATGTAATGGTCGATACAATTCAATAGTTACAATCATTGCCAAATCCCAAGATGTATACAAGGTCTATAGTACTTCACAACATGCTCAAACTCACATAATCCCAGTCAAATGAGAATCTAAATGCATTTCATAGTTATTACTTTGTAGGATGCAACAAAACCAACCATAACTCTACATCAGCCATTATAGAAGCAACATTTTGAACATATCCCAATGTGTGAATGAAACGTGCAGAGAGAGCTTGCGAAGATGGAGCAGATAGGGCGGGAAAGATTGTATGTATGTGGACAAGAGAGTAGGACACAAACCTAACGAGACAGAGAGAGAGAGATAGAGAGAGAAAGAGAGAGGAAGAAGTTAGGTCTGTGAGAAAGATGGAGACATGTAATATACGTTAGATGCATGTGCATCCGGATTCTGTATACGTGGAAGGAGAAGAGACAACATGTTTGATGAGAGAGCTGGGAAAACATGGACGAGAGGAGAAGGATCTTGTGGGTTGAGGTATTGATAATTTTGTGCGGGGGAGAGAGGGATTGGTAATTTTGTGCGAGAGAGAGAGGGTAGGGGGAGGAGTCAGTCAGCCGTCGTCACATCATCCTTCTTCCAAATGGCCCCGCATTCTCTAGTGTGGTGTGGTCGCCGTCTTCGATCTCCTCTATGCCCTCTTTGAAGATTGAGGTGTTGTGCATGTTGGGGTGCAAAGAAGCACAAGCGAGAGTGGTCGTCATATAACCTTTGATGGGGATGAATTGTGTGCTCGGGGAGGGTGTGTGTGTGTGTGTGTGTGTGTGTGTGTGTGTGTGTGTGTGTGTGTGTGTGTGATATTGAGAGAAAACAAACCTAAGGAGAGAAATGGGTATTCACGAAGAGATTGTGCGGGCCTTGAGGTGTGCAGGGGCCGGGTGAGGGTGTCAAAATGTGCGCATTGATGCATGTGTTACATGCGATCGTGCGAGGGACGGACGAATCATGAGAGATGGTTGTTGTGTTACGGATGCTCCTATCTCTCTCTCTCTCTCTCACACACACAAGTAAACTAGAAGACCGTTCTCTCATGTATACACAACGTATCGGCATCTGTCTATGTCTCACTCATGCATGATCATTTGCACATTCACACCTCTCTATGTTTGTATTACACGCACACCGTCTCCACATTGCCCTTCAGCCACAACACACATATGGACACATACACACGTTCTCTCTCAGTCACACACACAAAATCAGTATTAAAAAAATAGGGCGCACCTAAAATGTCCAAATCCAAATAAACACGAACTGGAGCTAAATTCAAATATATGGAAATATTGTAGCGTCAAGAACTTTTCCAGGAAAAAAAGTTGAGTAATATTCGGGGATTGTTTTCACACACACAAAAAGGTTCGGTGGATGTCCTTCGAGCGCGACACTGTGACGCACCGTTCGATCGACCGCGTGGCCGCGGTTCACGCGCTTGCACATGATTCCGTATCGTGGCTGTGGTAATAACTAATAAAAGCGCTGCCTAAGTCTAATGTTTACGTGTACTAGTATGGTTTTCTTTTAAGTTTGACCAACCCTATATAAAACTAAAGTAAGCTCCCATACGCGCACTCATCAATATGCCGCCGCCGCCGTTGTGCATGCTGGCGCCCGCCTGCTCCGGCCAACAATTTCTTGCCCATCACCGCCGTGTCGCCGCCATCCCTATGCCATAAGGCCAAAGGCTCGCCCGCTCACGTCATCTGCAGTCCCTCCTTGCTAAGCCGCCGCACTGCCAAGCACGCGAGCAGCTGGTGGAGCCGCGTCTATGCACACAGCGTACGAAGAGGAGGAAGAGCGCGTGCTCCAGCACGCCGGTGAGGAGGAAGTAGCGTGTCATTGTCGTCTCCGCCCGCGCGGAGGAGGTGCGCATGGTGGTTGTCGCGGCGGAAGCCGGTCGCGCGCGCGTCGAGCCTGCAAACCGGGTGCAGACTGATAACCCGCAAGTATACGGGATAGTTGTAGCCTCTTTCGATAAGTAAGAGTGTCGAACCCAACAAGGAGCTAAAGGTAGAACAAATACTCTCTCAAGTCCTATCGGCCACTGATACGACTCTACGCACGCTTGACGTTCGCTTTACCTAGAACAAGTATGAAACTAGAAGTACTTTGTAGGTGTTGTTGGATAGTTTTGCAAGAAAGTAAAGAACGCGTAAATAGAAAAGTAGGGACTGTTTAGATAAAGATGAAATAAAGTAAATATAGCGAGTGTGGAAAAGTGGCGGTAGGAGTTGCGGAATTGTCCCTAAGCAATTGACTACTTTACTAGACCAATAGCAAGTTTTATGTGGGAGAGGCCACTGCTAGCATGTCATCCCTGACTTGGAATTCTATGCACTTATGATTGGAACTATTAGCAAGCATCCGCAACTACTAACGTTCATTAAAGTAAAACCCAACCATAGCATTAAGATATATTGGTCCCCCTTCAATCCCGTATGCATCAATTTCTATGCTAGGTTGAAGCTTCTGTAACTCTTACCCTCCAACACATAGTCCTATCAACATACAACTAACCCTATGGTGTGATCCACGTGCACACTCATATGATGGGCACCAAAGGACAACAACATAACCACAAGCAAATTAATCAATCATAGCAATTCATCAACCACCAATAGGACAATGAAAATCTACTCAGACATCATAGGATGGCAACACATCATTGGATAATAATATGAAGCATAAAGCACCATGTTCAAGTAGAGGGTACAGCGGGTTGCGGGAGAGTGGACCGCTGTAGATAGAGGGGGGAAGGTGATGGAGATTTTGGTGAAGATGACGGAGGTGTTGGTGTAGATCGCGGTGATGATGATGGCCACCGACGGCGTTCCGGCGCCACCGGAAGCAAGGGGGAGAGAGCCCCCCTTCTTCTTCTTCTTCCTTGACCTTCTCCCTAGATGGGAGAAGGGTTTCCCCTCTGGTCCTTGGTTCCCATGGCGTGGGAGGGGCGAGAGCCCCTCCGAGATTGGATCTATCTCTCTGCCTCTCTCTGTTTCTGCATTCCTCGATCCTTCCCCTTCACCGTTTCTTTTATATCCAGAGATCCATAACTTCGATTGGGGTGAATCTTTCACCCAGAGTTTTCTCATAAAATTAGCTTTCTTGCGGCAAAAGAAGAGCGTCAACCACCTTACGGGTGGCCCACGAGGGTGCCAGGCGCGCCCAGGGGGAAGGCGTGCCCCCCTATCTTGTGGCCACCTCGGGCATCGTTTCGCATTGATTCTTTCTCTGGAAAATCCCAAATGTTCCAAAATAATTCTCCGTCCGTTTTTATCCCGTTTGGATACCGTTTGATATTGGATTTCTCCGAAACATAAAACATGCAACAAACAGGAACTGGCACTGGGCACTGGATCAATATGTTAGTCCCAAAAATAGTATAAAAAGTTGCCAAAAGTATATTTGAAGAATATTGGCATGGAACAATCAAAAATTATAGATACGACGGAGACGTATCACAGACGCGGAATCTACCTTCGAGACCTTGAATGCCACGTGGATCCTGTAATCTGAAGGAGCAATTTGGGTCAGTCGACTCTTGTGAGCCATTTGATGCAACATGGATGGCTAGAAGGGCTTCTTCCACCTCTTTTGTCGTCTTCTTCCTTCGCTCCATCGAACTTCTTTCACAAATTGACTGACCCAAATTGTACTACTAGTATGAACGTATTAAGTACAGTAGGAACATGAACATACGAGCAGTAGTACCAACTGCAAGAAGAACAGTAGTAAGACATAGTACTAGTACTACTGTACCTACTAAAGAGTTCAAATAACGAGAAAGAACATAAACATAGTTCTATTGGGGCCTCAGCACAAGACACCCTTGAAAATAAACTAAGCAATTAGTCCACTTGACACTGCAGTAGAACCAGCATGAGTGACGTCACTGCCACCTACTCGGAGTCCGAGTCCACGTCCTCGACTTCGTCCTCGTCCCTCTTCCTCTTCCTCTAAGCCGACGCTTCTTTGCTTGAACCGGACATTGGGCTCTGCTTCTTCATCCAACCCTTGTAGATATTTAAACAAAGGTAGGCATCCATTGCTGCGTACAGGATGTGATCATCATCTAATGTCTTCGACTCCCATGCATGATGAAACTCATGATGAGGTTTGTTCAGTTTAGCATACAAAGGATCAATCATGGTTGCTGCCAGGGTCAACATTGAAGGTTGAGAGGAGGACACCAGGCTTGCCTTCTGGAGATCGAAGGGCTGGCCTACAACAAGACCTATCTGACGCAGGACATCCCTGTCGTTCCTAAAGTCAACAATAACGAATTTCACTCTTTTGTCCTTGAGGAAGTTCTTAAAATCCTGGCACTCAACGTCAGCATGGCATATGTGGTAGACCAAGCAAACGTTATGCACGCAAACCTGGATCACGGCGGGCTTCTTCCTCTCTGCCTCCTTTAGAATCTTCTCTCTTTCCAGGACTGTGGTGTACTCAACATCTAGCCCAGCGACCCACTCATTCGTTGAACTGTTGAACATGCGTAGGAAGCGACCAAGCCATGCTTTCACCGTCGCGGATCCACGTGTGTAGATGACGATGAACTCATCGCCGGTGATGGCTCTAACCTGGTACTCAGTGGCGACCATGGAGATTTGGGAGGCCATGGATTTTGGAGGAGGGTTAGGAGAAGTTGAACTATTGTACCATGCAAAAAAAAAAACTAGGAGCAAACTAATGTGAAAGGACGGGACGACTGGGAGCGAACTGTTGTAAGGTAGAAGACGGGGACGAGTAGGGCGTGCGAACGGCGTGGGGTTGCTGGCTTGCCCAGTGGATAAACGGCTGCAAGCCCCCAAAGAGTTCTCAAGAACTATGCGGGACCCACTAGATGTCATGTCTACTAGACCCATATCATAGGCCTGACGGTATAGCTTCTGCCTGTTCACACGCCATGCCGGTGCGTGGATGTAACTTCACTTAATTCCATCAACCATCGCGCCTCCCACGACCTTCGCCTCCCTCGTGCGGTCACGCCCTTTGAGACTTCGACCGGCTATAAATGAGCAATTTTTTTGCCTACTCCACATGCATGATACTCCCTCTGGTCCTTTTTACTCCCGTCAACCGTTTGCAAAGTGTTTGACCAAATTTATACTAAAAATATCAATATCTACAATATTGATTATAATGAGTATAAGAACTACGTTTTATAATGAGCGTAAAAAATATTGATTTGACATTGTGAATGTTGATACATTTTTCTATAAGTTTGGTCAAAGTAGAGGTACATTGACTTCAGACAAAACTTAAATGCACAATGCAGACTAGTTCCTCCGTCCAGGTGCGTGCCATGTCCTATCTTGTCATCACAACAAGGTTAGCTATCAGAGTACTACTACCTCCCTTCTAGTTTAAAGGGCTCGATTCAGAAATTTCACCTACTCTTAGCAAGATAGTAGAGGCGGTGGAATAGTTTTTGAAGTTTGCAAAAGTACTCAACTAATGATGTCGTTCTTCACAAAAAAAATGTGTTTACCAATGCATGCATGAACACTAGTTACTCTAACCCCCCCTCTCTTCTTTAATTCTTTGCCACATCAGCATGTTTGCTATTCCCGTGTGCATGATACCAGCTAAGATACCACCATTATGGCCAGCCTTAATCATCGCATGCAATAATTTAGTGCACCTTGAAATTTGAACATGTGTGGGGCATGTATGTTTTTAATGACTTGAGACTATACCTAGCCCGGCATGCAAGATGACTTATTATGCACCGTTCCCCATACCTACAGGAAGCCCGTTCGTCTCCAAATCTTTTCCTCTCCATGTGTGGAAACAATATGCCTGCCAGACTCTCCTTCTCCCTCCGGCGGTCCGACCACTCCACCCTGTGTGGAAAGAATCTGCATGCATGACTCTTCTCCCTCCACGCTCGTCCAATCCGTTGTGACCAGCAATATTTCAACCCCTTCCCTCCCCCGTAATTTACTCCAACAAATATACCCACATAGCTGTTACGTTAATCACACAACATATCTTCCGGGACGCTGCTTCAGTTACTTAACTGCAGGTGCATTCGGTCACTGACATATGGGCCCAACAAGGGTCTGGCCCACATGTCAGTGACGCAATTGGACCTGAAGTTAAGTCAGTGCAGCTCAGTCCATATCTTACGTAGGTGTGCCATTGCTCGCTATAAATACTGCGCCTCCCACAGCATTCAGAAGAACGCTCGCGATCATCGCTATCTCCTCCCCTCCCTCTCACGTCGACCACCATGGCATCGCCCCTCCCAAGCCCTAAGCACCCCTCGCTGCACCGCCCAGACGGCCACACATCATTGTTCCATTCCTTGCCGCCACTAGTCGAGGAGGACACATCGGTGTTCCACTCCTCGCTGTGATGCGTCGAGGTGGACGCGTCGGCATTCCCAATCTTGCCAGCACGCGCGTCGGAGGACGCGTCGGCTCCCTGCCACGAGGAGAATGTCGCACCGCCCGCCGATCCCCCCAGCCTTGAGGAGCTTTGGAAAGAAATGGATGTCGCCATGTGGGAGGCTTTGCCGCCGGCAGAGCACACCAAAATAGAGGCGGAGAAGAAGGCCAAGGAAGAGAAGCGCGCCCCGGGACAAGCTGCCTGGCAGGTCTATGTCGCGTCCAAGAGAGTCAGGCAATTGGATCTTTGGCAGAAGGCTCGTGCAAGGGCCGTGAGGGTGGAGGAGGACGCCCGTGCCAAAGCCCTGAGTGCAGTCGGGCCCAAGCACCTCATCTACACTTGGCGGTACATGGACCGGGTGCACGCTTTCAGCGAGGAGGAGTACTTGCTGGCGTCGGATCACCACACCAGTGAGATCGCGCTCGCCCGCCGGCAAGCCGCCAATCAACACCCCGCTAGTTGCAAGGCTGAGGAAGAGGCGTTGTGTCGGCGCGCTGGGAAACGACCATGCACCAGGGCACTCGTGGCGCGCCGCAAGCGCTCCTGTGAGCGTCGTGGCTTTTAGTAGGGAGTATAATTTAGTTTGCTAAGGTGATCTCATTAGTTTTGGTACACAAATGATAAATCCCGAATGTTCGGGAATTATTAGCGTCCTTAATTAAGTATGTAAGAGGGAAAGTTTGGAAACCTTGTGTATCCGTACGCATTTTGTAAGTAGGTGCATACAACACAAACTTTAGTACTATATACTATCGCACTACACGTCCCTCTCTATATATGCTTGCAGACTGTGCTGCTCCCTCCGTCCAGGTCAATAAGTCATCTTTGGTTGTGCATCGTGACCAAGTAGGAGGGAATACTTTATACACCTAGACGGAAGGAGTACTACTATTACTTATGTACGAGCAAATGCACGTTTTAACATTACGATGCGGTTTTGTAAAAGTAGAAAAACAGCACTAGTCAAGCTTGTGAAATGATTCAATGCAAAACAAATGCAAAAATTCTCGTTTGATTGTTTACTTTTAGCTTCCTTCTCTATGGTTATTTCTCTGTCGTACTTCGTACGGAGTATCTCACTGGTCGGAAAGGCATGCAAATTCCCAAACCGCTTCCTACACCCTATATCGAATTTTTTGCCTAACAAGTTGTGCCGTGCAATTGGAATTCCAACTTGAGTACTAGTACTACTAGTAGGAGTACCAGGGTCCAGTTCGTTTAGGATTCTAGATCAGTAGTAATCCCTTTACTGCTAGCTCCGTCCTGGTTTATTCATCCCCATTGTAATATGTGTCAAATTTTGATCATAAATTTAACTAATGAAATGTTTGTGATGTCACATGCACTAACATTTTATCAGTTAAATCTTTTGTCAAAATTTACCACAAATTACAATGGTGACGAGTAAACCAGGACGGAGGTACTCCCTCCATTTTGGTATACAAGGCCACTATAAAAATACATTTTGCATCAAGGCCACCAACAGTAATCGAGACAAATATTAATGATGTTTCCTCGTACTAGTAACCCATGGCTTAATTACTAGCATGCATGTAGTGGATGATAATGACAAACTCATCTACTTCCTCTCTCACGGCCACTCAATTTCTTCTAATGTGCATGCACCCTATTAATTAACCCGGTAAACGAGAAAATAAATTGACTTGTAAAGCACACAATGATTTTTATCTTGGTACCTGTAATTTGAGTTTGTGGCCTTGTATATAAAAATGAAGGGAGTACGAGTAGTAGTTTAGAAGCCCAAATAAATGAGTGAGGCGCCTTAATGTTACTCTCCATTGTGACTAGCCTTATAGGAAAAGTTAGGGAAGAGACGGCTTATTTTTTAAGCCGCCAAAAGAACTGGCCCTAGGAGTAGTAGCTAGGGATACTAGGAGTAGTAGCTAGGGATCGAGTGTGCGAGATGAACCGGAGAAAGTAAATGCAGAGAGATGAAATGCAAAAAAGACGAAGGGATGTGATGGTTGCTTGTCCATTTATTTTACCAGGCCACTTATTACTGGAAGTGGTTGGGTTTTGTGATATGACGGCTTTACTGCCGCGCCACGAGAGGGGTGGGACTCCCATGCAACGCCGCCCTCTACACTTGTACTACATCAGTCGTGGTTTATTAGTCTCCCATTGAATTTGACTGAAGATTTAACTGACAAAATGTTAGTGCATGTCAACAAAAACTATATCATTGGATTTGTATTTGAACCAATGATATAATTTTAGGTGAAATGCACCAGCATTTATCGTACTATATATAATGTTAGTTCAATTTTTGGTTGTACTAATCTATAGTAGTAAGGTGGTCGTGTGTTGCACGGAAGAGTGAAATGCATTGACCGGGGAGTTGTTTATTTTGACAAAGGATGTGGGGGTCATCTCATGTGTAACGGGTATCGATAGGTTTCTTCGGATATTATTTCATCTCTAGAGCTCACAAACATCCGGGTGAAATAGATAAAAAGGTATCTTTTGCAAACAAAATCGTTCAACTGTTCAACCTGCATCCAAAGCTTGTGAAGAAATAACACTTATTGTGCTTTGCAAGAAATGAACTTTAAGATTTAGTTTTTGAGTATCGATTGTTATACATGTTGGCTACAGATGACATGGCACTTTCTTATAGTCAACAGTTGGCTATACTATTAAGTATTAACCATGCCCTTATACACCTAGATGGAGGGATTAAATCAAGATGACTTGGAAGGGGGCAGAGGAGATGTAAGAAATGGTTCATCGTAAGTCTTTCACCAGTACTGTAGTAAAAATTCATACATGGAAGATTCTAGACTAAACCATAAATGGATACACTTTTATTCATGCGCGATACTCCAATAGAGCAAGATCATGCATGGAAGTTTCCACATGCTTAGACAGTGGATTTCATTGAGCGAAGACTAATGATCAACATTTAAATTGATAATGCATATGTCCAGGTGAACCTCCTTGGAGTCCCCGTGCACCGCGTTGCGGGGTAAATCATACCATGCGTCTTCCATGTCCACATCGGCGGGAAGGTCCCAGCTCTGCACAGTCCTAGTCAGCATGATGGAGCCGATGTCGCCACCCATGTACCTCTGAGGGGTAGTAACAGTGAACACGCACCCATACATCGGCCTCATGTCAGTGTCAGCGTCAGCGGCGTTGCCCTTGACACACACTACAGAGGTGGGGCAGCGGCCTGCACGGGCCTCGCCGGTGCCCACGATCAAGAGGAAGACGCTGCCGTCCTCCTCCGAGACTAGCAGGCGGCGGTGATCCTCCAGCGACTCCGGCATGGTGAACAAGTAGCACGTCTCATACTTGATGTTCTCCGCCAAGGGCCAATAGTGACTGCTGCATGCATCCGTGAGGTGATGCACGATGTCTGTCAGCGAGCCCCAAAGTGGCATCGGGCACTCATAGTAGTAGACGAAGGGCTCCTTGGAGGCATCGACCAGGCCGTCCATGAAACGGGACCGACTGTAGGGGATGTTGCACCAGTTGAATATATGAGCAAGTTACTATGAGATTTAATCCGAATAAGCACAAAATAAATCATGACGGCTATAACACAGATTAAACTAATCATGTGGACTAGCATAGTAGATGAACAGATATAATCTAGTAGGATACAGAGTAGAAACATGAATTCTACCACGATTTCGAACAGGAAGGACAGAAACACATACGGTGCAACGGGAGCAGCACCATTGGCGTTGAGGTTGTCGCCCATGTCGTTGAGGAAGAGGTTGCCGAGGTCGGGGAAGAAGTCATCGTCGGTGAAGTCGTGGCTGCCAGCAGTCGCGAGAGTGCGCTCCCCAAATTTCAACAGCGCCCGCTGAATGGAGCGCAGGAGGGAGTGGTTGTAGGGGACGTTGCGGCCGCCAAATGGAGCGCATGAGTAGCACATGAAGCAGTAAATGATGCTCCTCCCTAAGTCTCTATCTCTACTCTTATCTCTATCTCTACTACTCTTCTTTGTTTTTTTATAACAAATCGAATAGTATTGCACCGTCCGCTGCACGCCCGGCTGAACACGCCTCCTCGCCTCCATCATCACCAACTGAGTCTTTTATAGGAGTAGGAGTAGAGAAAAAAACGAGTTGGTGATGATGGTGTTCCGTGCAATGCACGGGCATCTTGCTAATTTTTTGCATATAATTCCAAACACCACGTAGACACGGTCTTTGACCATTTTACAACTATGTTAGTATCATTGTTTTTTTTGACGGGATGTTATCATTGTTAGTGGTCAGCCGGTGCAAGTTATTGCCTCGGGTGTTTTAATCTTTTTTTAGTAATGATATCTGGCGATTGTTCGGCACAAGCTCAATCCTGGCGAATCCCACGTAAGCGTCAGATTTCCATCCGGCGGTGGCCTGTTTTTAAGCCATACACGTGTACTGTAACTGCGTCGCGGGCGTTTGCAACTGCCATGTCTCCTAGTGAAAGTTTGCTGGGGATTGGAGTTGGCATGGTTCATAGTCGTTCCACGCTCGGGCATTGAAGTTTGTAACTATTTTACATTAGAATATACTACTCCTCCGATGTTAGTAGTAGAGCAGAGTCCTACTCTACTACTCTACTCAAGAAAGTTAGGGCATAGTAGTAGGTACTATAGGGAGTACCAGTACTGTGATCACTCAAGCAAGTTGTCTAGCATCGATATGACCCTACGCTGCCGGTATGTGTCTCATAAGTCAGGCGGCGTGCTGTAGTCATCAACACATGTCCACTTCCCGCAGCACATATTCGCTTCTCCATCTTTGTTCGCACATAATCTCGTCCAATCTTCCATCCCCGCTAGGGCGCCTCCCCCCCCCACTCATGCAAAACCCAAGCACTAACAATGGCAGAACCGAGCAGCGTCCACCGAAAGAGTGGCTGGAATTAGCTGCCCATAGAGGTAATCAAGCTCATTGTTTTGCGCGTGGACAATCCCAGTACCATGCCGCTCGCCGCGTGCTCGTCGGGGCTGTACCATTTACTCAAAGCCCTTAGGTCGGAGCTTTTTAAGGCAGCTCCTTGCTTGCTGATGCCGCCTGATCTTCAGAAATGGCGTGTCACGCAGCATAACGATCGTAGGGTGGCGAGCATCAACCCCCTTGACTACGATCCGATCCCCGTCACCCTCAACTACATTAACGGTATGTACTGGGTCGGAATGAACACGTCTTGGATGGTGCTCGTCGATGGTCGCGGCAGCTGGATGCTCGTGGAGGTCTACACCTGGTGATTGATCCCCCTTCCTTCGATTAACACTGCACTGCTTTGGCACCACGGCCCAGAATAATCGGAATCTTACAGTAGCCAACATGATACCAAGTTTGATTTGCTCAAGGTTGTAATCTGCCAAGTGCCCACAAGATCTGCGAATTATAAAGACTTCAGGCTAATTGCATTCTTCAACCACGGTCTCGCCTATCTGACAAGTCACTGCGGTAAGTGGATAAATCTGCACGTCCATCGCAGGATCATACATCCTCCATGGTTCTCTGATGCCATTGAACACAAGGGCTTCATTTACGTTGTCGACTCCTTCTATGGCTGGACGTATTGCTGACCTACTCCAGTCATCGCTACAATCGGCTGTTACAGCAGTATGTTACTTTCCTATGATATCATGATGGCTTGCTTATATTATTGTCAACATTTACTGAAAAAATATTCATGCTCATAACATGATGTTCTTAAGATTGACTACATCAAGAGCCCTTTTTTATTTGACTCCAACTTGATATGATGTTGTAGGCTGCCTGGTGTCCCTACCCTTCCTAATCCCAGAACCTTTCAAAGAAAAGCGGCATGGCAGTTGCAGGTGGTTTCTGGCTCGATCAGATGATGGCGAACGATTGATGATCGTTCGCACGTACCGGACATGTTGTTTCACGAAATACAATCACAGTCACTGTAAGGTCTTTGAGCAGGATCCCAGCTTCTCTGGGCCTTCAGGAATTTTTGATTGGAGGCTGGTAAGTAGCCTTGGTACACGCTCTCTGTTTGTCGGACTGAATTATCCGATTAACTAGGAGATAACCGACGGCAAGGATCATGATGGCAGCGCGGTTTCGTTCATCAGGAAAAACTGTGTGTACACAGCGTACCATGCGTCTCTGCATGCACCATACCCTGATATGTGCCACGATGCTCTGCAGCCCAAAGTAGGAGAGAGGGTCGCAAGTATCAAACTTCGACCTGCTGGCTGGAGTTTCCCCCGTCAGGCACCCATCTGGTTCAAGCCGTCAGCCAATCTCCACAGCTTAATAAATAGTAACATCTAACTGAGCCAATTAGTTAGATGCGTACACTTGGTGTAGTAGGATCTTTATTTAGTTTGATGCATACACTTGTTCTTTTTTGGTAGATCTTTTGTAATAATGGCTGATGTTTGGTTTGGAAGAGAGAGCTGCGTCTTCACTCTTCTGTCCCGCTTACTGCTTCTGTTGCACCCCCAGCCCTGGTTGCTGCTGCTGTTTTCAATGTACAATCAGTAGTATATTTCGTCTTTTGGTTGAATAAATGTGTTGTTAGAATGACAAACACAATGTTTTGGAAGTCGTTGCATGGTTCGATCCTTAGTGCCCCGTACCGTACGGAACGCATACTATTTTTCGTACAGAACACATTTTCCACTTGTTGATAACATGCAACCCACTGATGAAGGCCCAATAGAGGAGCCCATAATTAACTGGAAGGGAGGCTCTCACATGAATCCGGCCCAGGTACATGCTCATGGTCCCCTAAACATAAATAAGTAAATAAATAAATAAAGCTAAATGCGCATGCACCAGTTCTTTAAATTCATGATTTAACAGGAGGATATTATTTCCTATGATAGTGAGGTTACATTCAGTCGATATTATTCTTAGGCAAAGATAGCGACCAGTCTTCTTTCTCCCAGCATTTCCTTCCTACAACCAGCGGACCCATGCAAATCATAGTCAACATCGTAAATAGTTTCGGTCCATTTTTTTCAATAAGAATGTCCAACCCAGCCCAGCACATTGGCGACATCACTTTATCCTCCGCCTTGGTGCGCTCGCCGCGGCGCCGCCGTCCGGCCCTCTCAACATTGTTTTTTTTAAACGGTCCCTGTCAACATAGTGAATCAGGAGAGAACTGTAGTTGTGAGTATGACAGTATGGACCCACCAGGTCCACTCCCGAACACAAGCAAGCGCCACTTTTATTACTCAGATGCACCCCTCATTTTTTACTCTAATCCACCCTGCTGATATCCGGGACCCACATCATTTTTAACGTATAGTCAATTAACGACAGAATTGCACAACTTTTTTTAGTAGTAATTCAGTGGAGCAGGCTATAAACTGGGTTGTGCGGTCTCTGTGGCCCGTCTAACAACATGACCAGCCCAGCAGGTTTTTCTTTGGGAAAATAGGTAGCCCAGTATTTCTTTTTGAAGAATACCCAAGCTAGGCCTATTTGTTTTGTTCGACTTACTGGGCTGCAAATCTTTCAAGACGAGGAGGGATGCATTCTGGCCTGGCCAAAGAGTATGGTCAGTGTCTGTTAAAAGTAATATCAAAGGGGTTGAAAATTCCAAAAAAATTATAGCAAATGGGATATTAGTTTCTTTTTTTGTTTTTGTTCTTCCCTGATATTTTATAGTATTTCATTGGATTTAACATGACATAGTACTAATATATTTTTAAATTTGTTTTAGTATGGCTACTAATTTTTGGATTAAGAATATTTTGTTCCCCAGCCAAAATTTGCGAATTTTCAAAATTTTGCGCATATTTAGTTAATTTTTTTAACCCTGGTACTTACCAGAAAATGGGCAGCAATTCTAAAAATGGAAAAAGGGCTGCAATAAATATCATATGAATTAGAAAATGAGTAAAAATTATAAAAATAATAGCAAATGGGTTGTACACGCCACAGATTTCGAGGCTGAGTTGTTTGCGCAAGGCTTTGTGAGTCAACACACGATTCTAGCAGCAGTGGCTGTTGGATGGCCATCCAACGGCCGACGTGCTTCTTCAATCTCTGATCTTCCTGCTCCAGCCGCCTAAACTAGCACCGGCGGGACTGCCTGCTCCCTCCTCTTGTGGCCCGATGTGATGCCGTGCAGGCTTCCCCGGCCCACCCTACTCCCTCCGCTGGCCTGGCCGCACGCAATCAACTGCCTCCTTATTACACAAAAAAATGATTCCTCCCACTGACATATGGGGCTCACCGGTTGGGAGGCTGACCTGTGGGCCTACTAAGTTGACGCGTACGCAGGGCTTGTCAACTTAGTCAACAAACGATTGTAGCAGCAGTAACCGTTGGATTTGAATCGAACGGTCCTGCTTCTTCTTCAAGTGCTGCTCTTCTTGCACCAGCCGCCCAAACCAGCGCCGGCGATACCGCCTGCTCTTGCCTCCAGTGGCCGGCTATGCTGTCGTTGAGGCTTCACCGCCCCCTACTACTCTCACCGCTAGCCAGGCCCTGCAGCGACGGCAGCCTCACACCATAGCCGAACCAGTGAACCCTCGTACTCCTCTCCACGTGGGCATCCACTGTCGCGTCTTCCCTGGCTCCGCGTCGTCCCCTTCCTAGGCCTCGCCATCGTCCACCGCCCTGGTGCTCTCGGCGCGGAGTGGTCAACATGGTCATGGAACGACTTCCATCGGACGTGGACTGTACGTGGAGAGTGTCAGGACCCCGACTCAATGCCACATCGATCTAGCATGTAACACCTCATATCACTTTGCGGCCTCACGCACGGTATTCCCACGGGTGTCGCCTTACCTTTGCCCGGGACCGTTTGCGCCTTTTGGCACACGTATATGACAGTGTCGCTAGCATCCATATGATAAGGAGCCCGGGCTGACATGGCTAGTCGTAAACCCAAAGTGGCACAGACTTACAGGGACAGGCATCCATGACCCAGCATCGAACGTGTCGGTCATCAGCGAGTGAATCCAGGCTGTAGCACTGGGCTAGCAGGACTCCGGTGAACCGGGCTGTAGCGGGCTAACAGGACTCTGGTATTCATCGCGTGACATTTCCCCGAAGGGACAGACACAGGAACAAAGAAGGACACATGCCGGCCAGCCTAAGTGTTCCGGAGCAGTAGCAAGCTACCATGGCTCAGTGAAACACTAGGAGACATTTCCCCGTAAGAGAGGCTACTAAAGATAAACAACTAGATGGTCAGATCCCACACATACCAAGCATTTCAAAACATACACACAATATGCTCGATATGTGCGAATACAACATGGCATCACAAAATGACTCTACGACTCAAGTAGTTTATTCAATAGGCTCCGAGGAGCGAGACATTACAAACATGGGTCTCATGACCCAACAATCAGAGCATACAAGTCAAAGCACAAGCGGAAGCTATCATGTCTGAGTACAGACATCTATAAATGAAAAGGCTGAGAAGCCTGACTATCTATCAGATCCTGCCGAGGGCACAAGATCGTAGCTGAGGTATCAAGCTAAACGTCGAAGACCACACGGAATTACTAGTGAGACTGAAGTCTCTCTGCAAAAACATAAAATAGGCAAACGTGAGTACAAATGTACCCAGCAAGACTTACATCAGATCTATCTACACATGCATCATTATCAACAAAGGGGATGGTGGAGTTTGACTGCAGCAAGCCAGCTTTGACTCGGTGGCTATCCTGAACTACGACTGCAAGTAACTCTTTTGAGGTGGCGCACACGAGTCCACATATTCACCATATCAATACACCACTATGGATGCGCTCCCGTCTCCCTACGAGAACGCCATCCATAGCACTCACGCTTATCTTGCGTATTTTAGAGTATCCACTTTCACTTGTCTATGAACTGATATAAGCAACCCAGAAGTCCTTTACCGCGGACACGGCTATTCGAATAGATGATGTTAACCCTGCAGGGGTGTACTTCTTCATACATGTTTCCACCACTTAGCGTCTGCACACGACATGTGCTCGGCAGACTTCAAGCGAAAGCCGACGTGGGTGTAGACCACGACCTACCTAAACACTCAAGTCTCTAGTCCAGGTTTATCGCCTATTCGGGTTCCATCCATGAGGAGATCCGGCCGGAGTTTCGCTCACAGCCCCAAACGATGTGAACAGGGTTCCCGAGATACCAAACGGGCATCCGGTACACCGTGCCACGTACCTACCGCATCACAGCCCACCCCTACGGTCAGCGCTGTCCACAGCCTCCAGTAAGCTACAAACACCAGAAACTACTTGCAACTCCTGGACAGAGGACTAGGGTGAATAAGAAGTCGAGCGGGGTCATATTTCAGGGCCCAATGTATGGTAGTAGCTGAATCATGGATCACAAACACAGAACTCAGTTCCTGAGGACGGCTGCAATGAGACAACCCACCATGTACTCCTACATGGCCTCTCACCGCTACCTTTACCAAATCGTGTTCACACACTTAGCTCACACACAGTAGGACATGTTCACACGCCTCTGATTCATCCCCGATGAACCAGACCTGACTCAACTCTAAGCAGTAGCAGGCATGACAAACAAGCATGAATGAGTAGGCACAACAGGGCTCAAACAATTCCTACTCATACTAGTGGGTTTCATCTATTTACTGTGGAATGACAGGTCATGAAAAGGATAAAGGGGTTCAGCTACCGCAGCAAGTAACAGATGAATCGTTGTTGTCCTAATGCAGTAAAAGAGAGCAGGAGCGAGAGAGTAGGATTGTATCGGAATGAACAAGGGGGTTTTGCTTGCCTGGCACTTCTGAAGATAACATTGAGTCTTCATCAGTGTCAACGATCACATCATCGGTATCATGTCTATCGAGAGGGGACAAATACCGGCAACACAGAAGGGAACACAATCAATGCAATGCACAATATGATGCATGATCATGACATGGCAAAATGAATGTGTTTTGAGCTAATGCAACTAGCAATAGATTAAATGAAGTTGGTTTGAATACAAGATTCAAATTTAAACTCCATATGTGATTATTCAAATGCCATTTAATTGATTTGTGCTAAACAGCAGCTATAAGTTGTTCTAACATGCATGAAAATGGTACAGATGGATTCCTTGAATTTTTCTGATAATTTTTCATATATAAATTATTTAATTTGGAGTTACGGTTAATTTTCTATGATTTTTAGAAGTTTTAGCTATTTTCTGGAATTATTAAATCATTTAAGATTTATTTAAATTCCAGAAAGGAATTATTGCATCAGCATGACGCCGGGGTGACGTCAGCAGGTCAAAGGCGTCGACCAGGTCAAACCTGACCAGTGGGGTCCACTGGTCAGTGACCCAGTCAACTAACCAAGTTAGTTAGCCCTAACTAACTTAGTTAGCCGGGCGGGGCCCGCATGTCAGTGGCCTATCTAATTAGCTAACTTAATTAGTGTTAACTAATCTAACACCTAAACTAATTAACAGGGGCTGGCCCCACCTGTCATCGACCCAGGGGGGTTCTGCCGTGGTCAAGTGGGTCAACCCCACCGGCGTCTCGACGCCGGCGAGGTCCGGGACGGTGGCGACCGTCGGAAACATGCTACAGGGCACGGACGAGGCCGTGCTTGGGCTCGTTGGAGAGCCCTTGCTCCCGCGCGTCGAGCGGTGCGGTTGCTAGGTCGTGGAGAGGCCGGAGCTGACGACGGCGAGCTCGGTTGCGGCCGCCGGAGCTCGGGTAAGACACGGGCGACCACTAGGGAGCGCGAGAGGGCGAGCTGCGGCAGGCAACGGGCTCGTGGAAACGTTCTGAGCACGATGGTGCACTCGGGTGGGAGCTCCAGTGGCTGCAGTGACGGCGGCGACGAGGTCAGCGGCTGCCGGAGTTCGGCCGCGGCGGAGCTATGGCCTAGAGCTCGCAAACGTGAGGGGAAAGAGAGGGGTTCTGCACGGAGGCTCACCGCGGAGCTGTAGGGAGGGTTAGTGGGCTCGGGGGCGCGCCGGAGTGGCCGAATCGACGGAGAAGGGCGCCGGGGCCGAAGCTTGGAGATGATGACGATGGCGGCTGCTCGGAGCCCTTCTGGTCGCATGAGACGGCGAGGAGGACGAGGGCGGAACAGCAGAGCTTTGGGAGGCGTCGGGGAGGCGAGACGGTGGCTGTGGCCGCGCGAGCGCTGGTCGGCGGCGACGACCTCCATTCGGTCGTGGGAGGGGAAACAGAGGAGCGAGGGGGAGGGAGGTCCAGAGAGTGAGGGAGAAGTGAGAGGGGGTCGGGGGCTGCGTGGCGTCGCGGGAGGGACCAGGGAAGGAGGAGGCAGCCAGGCAGGGAGGAGGTGGCCTCCTCGGCCGCGCGCGTGCGAGCACGCAGCTGCTCCCACTGGCAAGAGGAAGACGACACGGGGGGAGTAGCGGTGGCGGGCTGGGCCGGCTGGGCCGGTTCTGGTGGGCTGCACGGGTGAGGCCAGGTAAGTCCTTCTCTCTCTCTCTCTTATTTTTTTCTTCTGTTTTGTTTTATTTAATTTCGTTTTGCCACTGTTTTGAATTTTAAACAAATTCAAACAATGCCAAAAACTCCTCTGAATAATTTTATTTGGCTAGATGGACTTTTCCAAAAGCTCATAAAATATTTCAGGGGTATTTGAAATTATATTCTAATTATATGAATATAATTCAAATTCAAATAGCTAATGATTTAAATTCAAAGTCCTAAAAATAAATCCTTAAAAATGTTCAATATTTTGGTTGGGACCAGAACCCTTACCAAAAATTATCAAACATTTAAGAAGAGCCTTTTGGAGCAATGAATGAGATTTCTAGGGTTTTTGCCCCTCTTTTATTTAGGGTTTTGAGGCTTCCAATATTCCTCAATTCAAGTTTCAAAAATATAGACATGATGCACACATGAAGCTAGCCTAGAGCAATGCCAGAAGCTAGGGATGTGACAACTCACCCCCACTAAACAAGAATCTCGTCTCGAGATTCAAGCGTAGGGTAGGATGAAGGGGAAACGCAAACTAGTACAATCTTCACGATCCAGGGTGCACTTCAGTTGAACGTTGATTCATTCACCATCATTGTCTTGATGTCTTGTTCTGAGAACTCCAACTAATCATGACAACGAGAGGAAAGGAAAGACCCTAAAAGAATCGTTCTTCTCGAAGGTCGAACAACTCAGGATTAACTCACGGAATGGGACATAGCAACATCTCTCGAGCTGAGAGACGAAGCATACCTCTGGAGGGATGGAGTGGAGCAGGTGACGAGGTTCACTAGGTAGACAACAATTCCAGACTTAAGAATGTGGCGATCGGTTGTCAACATAGCGAGGAGTTGAATTGCCATGATACCACGACGAAACATCCTGGAGGAGGGTGATTCGTAGATTATTATCTTGAGTGGCAAAAAGAATTACTTTTGATTCAGAGATCATTGAAACTCTTCATACCAGCCTAAGGCAATTCACAACGATCGTTTGGAGAGGGTCGGTAGAATGGCATACTCGGACTTGGACGATGTGGATTACCTTGTTGAAGACAACGTAATGGATGAACTTGCTTACCACCGGAGATGGAAGAGACCCATGGTAGAATGGCACATTGGCGGTGCAAGCTAGGAACAAAATGCAAATGCTGGGAATGATTCTGGTAACTGGGGAAGAACCCAACAACAGAGAGTGAATTCACTGTTTGAATAGGTCATAGAATTGCCAAGGAAACTGAGAGCAACCCAGTTAGTGCCGATGATAACACGTAGCGCTTGTGCGTGCTCTCAAGAACTTGAGCATTTCCATAATCATCAAGGTTTTATCAACAACCGCGTCAAGGGTGCTGACAACACAACATACTACCATGATAAATAGCGATGGACGATGCAGATGCGAAGGAGGATAACACTTTCTCAGATTTCACCTTAGCGAGGCCAAGCAAATAAAATCTGGATGATCGACCGAGAGACATTTAGCACTCCGCTTCTAATGTTCTCCTTGATTGTGCTAGTGTAACCCACCCATAGATATGGTTTGATATCTAGAACATCAAGTAAACAGGTCGGACTTCGGAACACAGAAATCCATAGGGGAAACTAGGGAGTGATCCTACGAAATCCCTATGGGGAGGGTGGCCAACTTCCTCAAACAAGATACTATAATAATAGGTCTACTGGATGGGTGTGTTGGCCACGACATCCACCTTACCGGTTATCGAGAGACCAATATTATAGTTCTTAGGGAAATGTTCCAACCATCATATCTGCCTGAGATTCAGCTCTGGTTGGTGTTAGGATATTCCAGGCTCATCGAGTCTTAGGAAGAAAAATGAAAGTTTGCAACACAAATCGACGAGATGACGTTGCGGGATTCTCGGGAGATGAACTACGATAGCAAGCTCCAAAACATGAGCTGGTTCTGCTACAAACATGTGAACACGTTGTCCCAGACAAGCATGACCACGTGGTAGTCTTATAATAAAACACTACCGAGTTCAGGAGGGGGAACCATCAACGAGGGTATCGAAGTTCTTTCATAAGTCCGGATTAGCTCTTATGAAGGAACTCCTTCTCCTTGAACAAATCAATCAGTGGCTTGGTGTGCTAGGGATACATATAGATTGAGGGTTGCAAGTCTTCAAACCACAGCATTCTTCGCACGTGTGCATGACTGATTTGGAATGATTCCAAAGAAAGCAACATTGACTTTCTCGAATCCACGGCAGCAACTTGCATCAGATGCACATGAATTAAAGGAAGTCACTACCTTCATCCAAACATATGCTTCATGAGCTAGCATGAACAAATGCTTTCAAAAGTTTCCAACACTAGCTTAATGTTCAGCAAAATTATGGAGAAGACAAGGATGTTGTCAATGGGCACAACAACAATTCATCTGGGTTTCCTTTTAAAAGGAATTCCATAGTTAAGTGAACAAGTGATAGCATTGGTCAGACCCAAAGGATATAATGGTGTATGCTCGAGGGATCAACCACGAGTAAGACAACATTACGAACATCGTTGGTTCCGACTTGATTTGACGATAGCCCACACTCAAATCAAAGGACTGATAAGACAATAGGTCCAGCAACTGATCACAGGGACCAATCGATGAAGATATCATCTTTCTTCAACACACACTACACAAGATTATCCCTTTGGAACAAACTAAGTCAGGCAAGCTTTTATCTTCCAACTCTCCAAGTTGATGCATAGCCTAACCAACTAGCTCAGGGGTATCCAACACGGATTCTTGGAGAAAGGGTGGTTTATAGGAATAAACCAACTTGATCACGAACTCAACATAGCGGTCAGGTGACAACCTGGTAATACTTCTGAGAAGATATTCAGAAAATCACGAACCACCGGTATGTTACTAAGCTCGAGAACAATCTTGCTTTTCAGGGCAAGACGATATGATCAATAGAGCAAGGATTTGAAATAATTCTAACTCATCGATCGAGGAGTGAACCAGGAGAATGGACTAGGTAGCACGATCAATCTTAGAATGATGATTCATACCAACACGCTAAGAATGAAATTATTACCCTTTAACTACCAAGCAACGAGGTTGCTGGGAGTATTGATTTCACACATCACAATTCATTTGTCGGTATTCCGGTTGCATCAACACGAAACCGAGGAATGAATAATGATGGCGAGAGTATCACTAAATCAAGAATTCATATGATGGTGTGCAATTCCTATAACAATCCCGATATAAAAGATGGTAATACTCCAAGGTAGAACAGAACCAAAAGCTGGATTGGCATTTGATCTGCGGAATACAACTACTTTGACCCAATCCTAGATATGGAAGAGGTACTGGAGTTTGTTTCTCCTAGTCATTCCGGAATAGAATGGCTTGACAGACCACAAGAGTCATAGGCATCGATGAACGAACGCACGCATACTCTTGACTATCAATTGATAGACGAGGGTCAGAATGCAACTAAAGAGAACAACTCAAAGGAACATATAACTTTCTGAGTTGTGGATGCATAGATTAGTATGTCGAACCAAGTTCAACATGTTTCTTCCGGATAACCCATGCAGAAAGGTAGAACTGGCAGAGTCACGATTTATGAATGGAGAACTCCTCAAGAGTACTCTAATTGTGATTTTTTTTGATCCAATAAACATCTGCCATAAGTAGTTCATGGTATTTGGAAGAAGAAGATACCACGGACTTCAAGGACTATCGCAAAGGTTACTAATATCCTAAAGGCACTAGCAATTACTATCCACATGAAGTAGGTAGAGTGAATCTCGGGTTCAGAACCCAGGAGTAGAATACCTACTACTAAGTAGCATCACGGGATGCTTCCGAGAATAAAGGACAGAATCATCACACTAGGGATACAAAAGCGTTGCTAAATTGCTAGGTGACTTCCTAAACACCTAGGGTCATAATAGTAACTCCAACATACATGTCAAGGCAATAGAATTCCTCAACTCAACAATTAGTGTGATTGAGCTGGCCTGAAGGAACATCGAAACGGGAAGAAAGGATTTGCAATTGCATCAGACTACTTAGAAACCTGGAATGACTCGGACAGCATAACGGCTGTAAATGCTCAGAAGAGATTTGAGACATTCACAAAAATGGTGGCATAACCACTCAGAAGCACAATATCAAGGTTTCGAGATCAACAATTAACATACGGAAGTAGTAGAAACTGAACTGAGACTTAAATCCAACAATCTATAAGTCTACGGATTAGTAACACGTGATCCTGATGGGAAGAAGAGATAGCCTAGTTCTTAATCCCCGTAGAAGAGAAGATGATGACTCAGATCAGAAGGGCATGAGGTAAAGGAGTAAAAAGAGCCTTATGTTCCATCCCACAATCAATTCCCTTATATAACTAAAGAATTTCTAGACTCAACTTCGACCAGTTTGGCTTGGTAATTCTACAGGCAGTCAGGCTCTGATACCAACGCTGTCAGGACCCCGACTCAATGCCACATCGATCTAGCATGTAACACCTCATATCACTTTGCGGCCTCACGCACGGTATTCCCACGGGTGTCGCCTTACCTTTGCCCGGGACCGTTTGCGCCTTTTGGCACACGTATATGACAGTGTCGCTAGCATCCATATGATAAGGAGCCCGGGCTGACATGGCTAGTCGTAAACCCAAAGTGGCACAGACTTACAGGGACAGGCATCCATGACCCAGCATCGAACGTGTCGGTCATCAGCGAGTGAATCCAGGCTGTAGCACTGGGCTAGCAGGACTCCGGTGAACCGGGCTGTAGCGGGCTAACAGGACTCTGGTATTCATCGCGTGACATTTCCCCGAAGGGACAGACACAGGAACAAAGAAGGACACATGCCGGCCAGCCTAAGTGTTCCGGAGCAGTAGCAAGCTACCATGGCTCAGTGAAACACTAGGAGACATTTCCCCGTAAGAGAGGCTACTAAAGATAAACAACTAGATGGTCAGATCCCACACATACCAAGCATTTCAAAACATACACACAATATGCTCGATATGTGCGAATACAACATGGCATCACAAAATGACTCTACGACTCAAGTAGTTTATTCAATAGGCTCCGAGGAGCGAGACATTACAAACATGGGTCTCATGACCCAACAATCAGAGCATACAAGTCAAAGCACAAGCGGAAGCTATCATGTCTGAGTACAGACATCTATAAATGAAAAGGCTGAGAAGCCTGACTATCTATCAGATCCTGCCGAGGGCACAAGATCGTAGCTGAGGTATCAAGCTAAACGTCGAAGACCACACGGAATTACTAGTGAGACTGAAGTCTCTCTGCAAAAACATAAAATAGGCAAACGTGAGTACAAATGTACCCAGCAAGACTTACATCAGATCTATCTACACATGCATCATTATCAACAAAGGGGATGGTGGAGTTTGACTGCAGCAAGCCAGCTTTGACTCGGTGGCTATCCTGAACTACGACTGCAAGTAACTCTTTTGAGGTGGCGCACACGAGTCCACATATTCACCATATCAATACACCACTATGGATGCGCTCCCGTCTCCCTACGAGAACGCCATCCATAGCACTCACGCTTATCTTGCGTATTTTAGAGTATCCACTTTCACTTGTCTATGAACTGATATAAGCAACCCAGAAGTCCTTTACCGCGGACACGGCTATTCGAATAGATGATGTTAACCCTGCAGGGGTGTACTTCTTCATACATGTTTCCACCACTTAGCGTCTGCACACGACATGTGCTCGGCAGACTTCAAGCGAAAGCCGACGTGGGTGTAGACCACGACCTACCTAAACACTCAAGTCTCTAGTCCAGGTTTATCGCCTATTCGGGTTCCATCCATGAGGAGATCCGGCCGGAGTTTCGCTCACAGCCCCAAACGATGTGAACAGGGTTCCCGAGATACCAAACGGGCATCCGGTACACCATGCCACGTACCTACCGCATCACAGCCCACCCCTACGGTCAGCGCTGTCCACGGCCTCCAGTAAGCTACAAACACCAGAAACTACTTGCAACTCCTGGACAGAGGACGAGGGTGAATAAGAAGTCGAGCGGGGTCATATTTCAGGGCCCAATGTATGGTAGTAGCTGAATCATGGATCACAAACACAGAACTCAGTTCCTGAGGACGGCTTCAATGAGACAACCCACCATGTACTCCTACATGGCCTCTCACCGACACCTTTTACCAAATCGTGTTCACACACTTAGCTCACACACAGTAGGACATGTTCACACACCTCTGATTCATCCCCGATGAATCAGACCTGACTCAACTCTAAGCAGTAGCAGGCATGACAAACAAACATGAATGAGTAGGCACATCAGGGCTCAAACAACTCCTACTCATACTAGTGGGTTTCATCTATTTACTGTGGAATGACAGGTCATGCAAAGGATAAAGGGGTTCAGCTACCGCAGCAGGTAACAGATGAATCGTTGTTGTCCTAATGCAGTAAAAGAGAGCAGGAGCGAGAGAGTAGGATTGTATCGGAATGAACAAGGGGGTTTTGCTTGCCTGGCACTTCTGAAGATAACATTGAGTCTTCATCAGTGTCAACGATCACATCATCGGTATCATGTCTATCGAGAGGGGACAAATACCGGCAACACAGAAGGGAACACAATCAATGCAATGCACAATATGATGCATGATCGTGACATGGCAAAATGAATGTGTTTTGAGCTAATGCAACTAGCAATAGATTAAATGAAGTTGGTTTGAATACAAGATTCAAATTTAAACTCCATATGTGATTATTCAAATGCCATTTAATTGATTTGTGCTAAACAGCAGCTATAAGTTGTTCTAACATGCATGAAAATGGTACAGATGGATTCCTTGAATTTTTCTGATAATTTTTCATATATAAATTATTTAATTTGGAGTTACGGTTAATTTTCTATGATTTTTAGAAGTTTTAGCTATTTTCTGGAATTATTAAATCATTTAAGATTTATTTAAATTCCAGAAAGGAATTATTGCGTCAGCATGACGCCGGGGTGACGTCAGCAGGTCAAAGGCGTCGACCAGGTCAAACCTGACCAGTGGGGTCCACTGGTCAGTGACCCAGTCAACTAACCAAGTTAGTTAGCCCTAACTAACTTAGTTAGCCGGGCGGGGCCCGCATGTCAGTGGCCTATCTAATTAGCTAACTTAATTAGTTTTAACTAATCTAACACCTAAACTAATTAACAGGGGCTGGCCCCACCTGTCATCGACCCAGGTCATCGACCCAGGGGGGTTCTGCCGTGGTCAAGTGGGTCAACCCCACCGGCGTCTCGACGCCGGCGAGGTCCGGGACGGTGGCGACCGTCGGAAACATGCTACAGGGCAGGGACGAGGCCGTGCTTGGGCTCGTTGGAGAGCCCTTGCTCCCGCGCGTCGAGCGGTGCGGTTGCTAGGTCGTGGGGAGGCCGGAGCTGACGACGGCGAGCTCGGTTGCGGCCGCCGGAGCTCGGGTAAGACACGGGCGACCACTAGGGAGCGCGAGAGGGCGAGCTGCGGCAGGCAACGGGCTCGTGGAAACGTTCTGAGCACGATGGTGCACTCGGGTGGGAGCTCCAGTGGCTGCAGTGACGGCGGCGACGAGGTCAGCGGCTGCCGGAGTTCGGCCGCGGCGGAGCTATGGCCTAGAGCTCGCAAACGTGAGGGGAAAGAGAGGGGTTCTGCACGGAGGCTCACCGCGGAGCTGTAGGGAGGGTTAGTGGGCTCGGGGGCGCGCCGGAGTGGCTGAATCGACGGAGAAGGGCGCCGGGGCCGAAGCTTGGAGATGATGACGATGGCGGCTGCTCGGAGCCCTTCTGGTCGCATGAGACGGCGAGGAGGACGAGGGCGGAACAGCGGAGCTTTGGGAGGCATCGGGGAGGCGAGACGGTGGCTGTGGCCGCGCGAGCGCTGGTCGGCGGCGACGGCCTCCATTCGGTCGCGGGAGGGGAAACAGAGGAGCGAGGGGGAGGGAGGTCCAGAGAGCGAGGGAGAAGTGAGAGGGGGTCGGGGGCTGCGTGGCGTCGCGGGAGGGACCAGGGAAGGAGGAGGCAGCCAGGCAGGGAGGAGGTGGCCTCCTCGGCCGCGCGCGTGCGAGCACGCAGCTGCTCCCACTGGCAAGAGGAAGACGACAGGGGGGGGGAGTAGCGGTGGCGGGCTGGGCCGGCTGGGCCGGTTCTGGTGGGCTGCACGGGTGAGGCCAGGTAAGTCCTTCTCTCTCTCTCTCTTATTTTTTTTTTCTGTTTTGTTTTATTTAATTTCGTTTTGCCACTGTTTTGAATTTTAAACAAATTCAAACAATGCCAAAAACTCCTCTGAATAATTTTATTTGGCTAGATGGACTTTTCCAAAAGCTCATAAAATATTTCAGGGGTATTTGAAATTATATTCTAATTATATGAATATAATTCAAATTCAAATAGCTAATGATTTAAATTCAAAGTCCTAAAAATAAATCCTTAAAAATGTTCAATATTTTGGTTGGGACCAGAACCCTTACCAAAAATTATCAAACATTTAAGAAGAGCCTTTTGGAGCAATGAATGAGATTTCTAGGGTTTTTGCCCCTCTTTTATTTAGGGTTTTGAGGCTTCCAATATTCCTCAATTCAAGTTTCAAAAATATAGACATGATGCACACATGAAGCTAGCCTAGAGCAATGCCAGAAGCTAGGGATGTGACAGAGAGGCTGACAGCTGGGTCCACGGCCGCACACAAGGAAATGCCTCCTTATTACGCGCAAAATAATGATTCCTCCAGCTGACATCTGGGACCCACCAGAAGGGCCTCTGTATTTCGCAAAAAAAAACGTTCCCCCTGCTAACAGGTTGGACCCATCAGCTATATTTTCTTACGCAAGGAAGTGTCTCCTTATTACACACAAAAAACGAATACCCCCTGCTAGCTAGGACCCACCATAGTGGGTGGCTGACTTGTGGGCCTACTAAGTTGACAGGGACGGAGGGCTTTGTCAACTTAGTCAATACTCCAGTGACCGTATGATGTCCATCCAATGGCCATAGTGCTTCTTCAACCTCTAGTCTTCTTGCTCCAGCCGCCCGAAGCAGCGCCAGTCGTGCCGCCTGCTCCTGCCTCCCGTGGCCGGCTGTGCTGCCGCGGAGGCCTCACCGCCCCCATACTACTCCCACTGCTGGTCAGGCCAACTCTCTACTCACCCACACCCCCTGTTATTCTACGGCGACGGCAGCCATACACCGCAGCCAAACCAGTGAACCCTCGTACCCCTCTTCGCATGGGCATCCACTGCCGCGTCTTCCCTAGCTCCACGTCGTCCCCTTCCCAGGCCTCGCCGTCGTCCACCACCATGGTACTCTCGGCGTGGCGCGGTCAACGTGGTCAAGGAACGACTTCCATCGGACATGGACTATACGTGGAGAGGCTGACAGCTGGGTCCACGGCCGCAGCAAGGAAGTGCATCCTTATTACGCGGAAAATAATGATACCTCCACCTGACAGCAGGGACCCACCGAACGGGCCACTGTATTTCGCGAAAAAAATGTTTCCCCCTTGACTGCTAGGACCCACCAGCTACATCTTCGCACGCAAGGAAGTGCGTCCGGGCAAAAAAATGATTCACCCCCCTGACTGCTGGGACCCACCAGCTACATCTTCGCACGCAAGGAAGTGCGTGACAGTCGGGACCCACCTGGTCAAAGCACACGTAGTGTTGACATTCTGGTCACTGTCGGTGTTCTGGGAACGGGGGTACCCAGACTTGCCTGCCTGCGGCCTGCGGCGTGGCTCAAGGAGTGGCACAGTACAGCCCATCTTCGTCCACACATGCTCGAGACCCTCGTGAGGGGCCAAGCCTCGTGGGGCGGACGACAGGAGGCTTCCTCAGGCACGGCCTCATCAGGCTGGCTCACGAGGAGGCAGAGAGATCAAGGCGGGGTACCTCACGAGGTGCCCGTGACGCAAGCCATGACGACCAAGGCCAGGCGGGCGCCGGCCTGCGTAGAGTCCTTGTTTCCCCTTTGGTGCAAAGGGGGCAAGCGCAGGCAAGGGTATCAAGCAAAGGCCACCATTTCGGTGCAACAAGACCAAGACCAGCAGGACGGCAGAACGGAGGTCATCGTGGAGCCCAAGCCAGCGTCATCATCAGGGTCTTTTGCAGGAGAGGACCAACTTTAGTCAGGATGAGTGTACTAGATGTTCCCCTTCAAAATGACCAATTGTTGGCGCCCTTCCCGCTCAATATTTGGGGAGAGGCCCCGGGCCTTCGCCTATAAATAGGACTAGCCACCCACAGGGTAGGGCATCTGGATCCGATCAGATCGACACCCAAGAGAGAGAGAGAGAGGCGACTGAACTCCCCTAGCAGTTCATCACACCCACCAAAAATATACCCTCGCGAGGCTGTTCTTCCCTTGTATCATTCCTCATCAGCCCCAGAGGCAATCCACACACCACAAACTGGAGTAGGGTATTACACCACAATGGTGGCCTGAACCAGTATAAACCTTGTGTCCCTTGTGTTGTTCTTCATGTAGTTTAGATCCTAGCGAGGCGGTGAAACATGGGTAGGCTGAGGGTGTGATTTCCGCGCGCACCCCAGTGTTCGAATCTCAAGGGTCTGCCGGAATGTAACGCCCCGGACACACTCGCCGGTGGTTGTTACTCCTGGCGGGATCTAGACTGGCCCCACAAATCAATACTAGTCTTTTCTGCGCACTTTGTCCTCACTCATGCGCACCCGGGAGCAACTTCCCGGTCGGTCACCCATCCTGAAATTACTCCAAGCTGAGCACGCTTAACTTTGGAGTTATGTCTGAATGGGCTTCCGGAAAAGAAGGAATTCCTTATTGATATGAGTAGTCTATCATCCCTGATAAGCCAGGCTATCACATACACCCCCACTCAGAGGAACCGAAGTCCTCGTCGGGCCATAGGAATGTTCCCTCTTGGCACATACGTCTGTGCATCAAGTCCGGTACATGTGCCATGTCGTGTGCCACAACGGGTCACAAACGTCATGAACAACATGACCGCGCACCTTTCCGCAACCATATGTGTAACCGTGAGGGTCGGCTCTGATACCAACTTGTAACGCCCCGGACACACCCGCCGGTGGTCGTTACTCCTGGCGGGATCTAGACTGGCGCCACAGATCAATACTAGTCTTTTCTACGCACTTTGTCCTCACTCATGCGCACCCGGGAGCAACTTCCCGGTCGGTCACCCATCCTGAAATTACTCCAAGCTGAGCACGCTTAACTTTGGAGTTCTGTCTGAATGGGCTTCCGGAAAAGAAGGAATTCCTTATTGATATGAGTAGTCTATCATCCCTGATAAGCCAGGCTATCACACGGAACCCGAAATCCGACATTTGGCGCACCAGGTAGGGGGTGTGCCGGTGCTCTCCCTTCCGCCGACCCGTTCTCCATCAGCACCGCGCTCCGCCCTCATGGCGGCCAACGCGCCGCCCACTTCGGCTGTCGACGCCGGCGCGGGAACCAGGGGGCTTCGAGCCCTGGCCCCCGCCTTGCGACAGGTGCAGTGGCCGAACAAGTTCAAGCCGGACATGCCGCCGCGCTACGACGGCGCGGCCGATCCGCTGGCCTTCCTGCTAGCATATGAAGAAGTCGTCCTCAAGGCCAGAGGCGATGACAGGGTCATGGCTAACTGGCTGCCCATGGCCCTCACCGGCGTCCCGCGCATGTGGCTGCTCCACCTGCCGGCGGCTTCTGTGGCCTCCTGGGAGGAGTTGTGCAACCTCTTCCTTGCCCATCATGCCGTGCCGGTGCCCCCCGTCGTCGCAGCCCTCCTGGGCGGATCGCAGGCACCACCTTCAGACCACCGCATCAAGTCGTTCGTCCGCCAGATCGGCGCTGCTCTTGTGCCGCGCGGGGCACCTCCGGGTTGGGCGGCACCTAAAGCCGATCTGGCCTTCAGCTTAGATGATCACCCCTCCAACTCGGCCTGCTTAGGCGCGCTCCCAATGTTATGCACCCCCACCATCTGCAATGTGGCGGTCACCAAGACCCTCATCGATGGTGGCACTGGCCTTAGCGTGCTCTCAGTGGAGGCCTTCAGCCTTCTCCACGTACCGCCGGAACGGCTGCAGCCCAGCAAGCCCTTCTTGGGCGTCGTAGGTGGCTACGTCGGCTCCCTGGGGCAGATCCGCCTTCCGATGACCTTCGGCACCTACGACAACTTCCGCACGGAGCTAATCGACTTCGACATCGCCCCCATCGGCCTCCCATACAACGCCATCCTTGGCTACCCGGCGCTAGCCCGGTTCATGGCCGCAACTCACCCAACATACAACCTCATGAAGATGCCCGGGAGTAGCGGCGTCCTCACCGTGTCTGGGGACACCGGGGACGCGTTGCAAGCGCTCAAGCTCGTTTTCAAGGCCGCAGCGGCGGCGCGGCCCATCAACTCAGACGCCTCTGAGCCCAAGGGGGCTGCACCGGCCAAGAAGAAGCAGCTATTCACTCAGGACAAGGCGGAAACCAAGCAGGTACTGGTTGACGAGGACGGGTCCACCAGTGCCACCTTCACCATAGGCGCCAACCTCGAGCCCGAATAGGAGGAAGCTTTGGTGAAATTCCTGCGCGTGAACAAGAAGGTATTCGCGTGGGAACCTGATCAGCTAGCAGGGGTCCCGAGGGGCGTAATCGAGCATCACCTCAACGTGTGCCCCAACGTGCGCCCAGTGAAGCAGAAGGCAAGGCGGCAGTCCATTGAGAAGCAAGCTTTCATCGTCTATGAGACCAACAAGTTGGAAGCGGCGGGGGTCATTCGCGAGGTCCGCTACCCAGACTGGCTGGCTAACCCTGTGGTCGTGCCGAAGAAGGGGGGAAAGGAACGCATGTGTGTCAACTTCACCAACCTCAACAAGGCCTGCCCGCAGGATCCATTCCCGCTCCCTCTCATCGACCAGATCGTCGACTCCCCCGCCGAGTGCGACTTGTTGTGTTTCCTGGATGCCTTCTTCGGCTACCACCAGATCAAGATGGCAGTAGAAGATGTGGAAAAGACGGCCTTCCTAACCCGGTGTGGGGTTTACTGCAATACGTGCATGCCATTTGGGTTGCGCAATGTCGGTGCGACCTTTCAGCGGCTAATGCACATCGCCTTGGGTCGGCAGCTCGGGAGGAATGCAGAGGCTTATGTCGATGACATTGTGGTGAAGTCTCGAGAGGCAAAAACTCTGATACAGGACTTGGAGGAAACCTTCGCGAGCCTTAACAAGGTGGACCTACGGCTCAACCCGGAGAAATGTGTGTTTGGAGTCCCCTCGGGCAAGCTCCTGGGTTTCCTAGTATCCCACCGGGGCATCGAGGCCAACCCAGAAAAGGTAAAAGCAGTGGAGGACATGTGCCCACCGAAGACCCTCAGAGAGATGCAGAAGCTCACCGGGCGCGTGATCGCACTAGGGCGTTTCATCTCCAAGCTGGGGGAACGAGTGCTGCCCTTCTTCAAGCTGATGAAGAAAAAGGGCCCCTTTGAATGGACTGAAGAGGCCGACAAGGCGTTCCAAGATCTCAAGAGGTACTTAACCAGCCCCCCGGTGATGGTGGCTCCGCGCCCTCAGGAGCCCCTAGTGCTCTACCTTGCGGCCACCCCCTACTCAGCCAGCGCAGCCCTGGTGGTTGTTAGGGAGGAGCGTAGAACCAAGGTCACAGCAACCGTCCGGGTTAAAGCAAAACAGGACCGAGAGGGCCTCACAGCGACTGCGGCTGCAGCCAAGGAGGACCAGCCACAGAAGGGAAGCACACCCGAAACAGAAGAGGCCCCTCCCTCAGGCGACTAGTCGCCGGGGGCTCTGTTGTCTCATGAGGCGCCCCGGTATCCGGAGGACGCTAGTGGCACCAGCACTCTCAACCTAGTCGAGCACCCAGTGTACTTCGTCAGCACGGTATTGTGGGACGCAAGGGCGTGGTACCCCATGCCCCAGAAACTCCTCCTCGCGCTATTGGTGGCCTCGCGGAAGCTGCGACACTATTTTCAAGGCCATCCCATCAAGGTTGTCTCAGCATACCCCTTGGAAAGGGTGCTCAGGAGCCCCAACTCAGCTGGAAGAGTCACTGAGTGGAACATCGAGCTGCAGGCGTTTCAGATAGAATTCAGCACAACCAGAGTCATCAAAGGGGCTGCACTTGTGGACTTCGTGGCGGAATGGGCAGAGGCGCCAGGCCTCGAGGCTGGCGAGGATCGATCGCTCTCCCCAGGGAGCGAGGCACCGGACGGATGGGTCATGTACTTCGACGGGGCGTTCTCCCGACATGGCACAAGGGCTGGAGCGGTACTCATATCCCCCACTCAAGACAAGCTCTACTACACCGTGCAACTCTGTTTTCAGCATGGGGAAAAGGTCTCCAACAACATAGCAGAATACGAAGGCCTGATAGCAGGCCTGAAGACCGCACTTGCCCTGGGGGTGAAGTGCCTCACCATCAAGGTGATTCGCAGCTCCTTGTCAACTTCTCCAACAAAGTATACGAACCAAAGGACGAGCACATGGAAGCCTACCTCATGGAAGTCCGTAGGATGGAGAAGCAGTTTTGGGGGCTAGAGTTGCAGCATGTGCCTCGCGGCACCAATCAAGAGGCCGATGACATCGCAAAAAGGGCATCCAGGCGGCTACCTCAGGAGCCTGGCGTCTTCGAGGAGCGTCTCTTCAAGCCCTCGATGACGCCATCGCTATCAAGCACGGCGCAGCCCCGAGGGGAGCTCCCCCAGCCGCCTACCTCGGGAGCCCTGGTCTGCGGTCCGACATCAGGAGCGCGCCTGCTCCTGGCGTTGGAACCTCAGGAGGGGTGCTGGATCACGGAGCTCAGGAGTTACCTGGCGCAAGGCATGTTGCCAGAAAAGGAGGAGGAGGTGGAGCGTGTGGCGCGACAGGCCACCGCATACTGCCTTCAGGATGGGGAGCTCTACCGAAGACGACCGAATGATGTGTCCCTACATTGCATTTCCAGGGAGCAAGGGAAAGAGCTACTGGCAGACATACACAGTTGCGACTGTGGGCACCACTCGTCATCGCGAACTCTCGTCGGTAAGGCATTCCGCAGCGGGTTCTATTGGCCCACGACACTCATTGACGCTGCGGAACTGGTGAAAGCTTGCGAGGCCTGTCAGCTCCATGCCAAGCAGATCCGTCAGCCGGCGGGAGGTCTGCAGACTATACCCCTCTCGTGTCCCTTCGCAGTCTGGGGGTTGGATATCCTGGGCCCGTTCCCTCGGGCGCCAGGGGGCTACCGCTACCTCTACGTAGCCGTGGACAAGTTCACCAAGTGGGCTGAGGTGGAAGCTATCCGCACCATCCCCGCAGGCTCCACGGTCAAGTTCATCAAGGGCCTCGTGAGCCGATTCGGGGTGCCGAACCGCATCATCACCGACAACGGTTCGTAGTTCACCATTAACCTCTTCAAAACATATTGTGCTAACCTTGGAACGCAGATATGCTACGCTTTGGTGGCGCACCCGCGCAGCAACGGTCAGGCCGAGCGAGCCAATGCAGAAGTCCTGAGGGGCCTCAAGACCAGAACCTTCAAGAAGAAGCTGGAGGCCTGCGGCAGGGGCTGGTACGACGAGCTCCAGTTTATGCTGTGGTCGATCCGCACGACAGCAACCAAGCCGACAGGCGAGGCCCTGTTCTTCCTGGTCTATGGAGCTAAAGTTGTTCTCCCTCACGAGGTCAGACGTCGTTCCGCGTGGGTCCTGGCGTTCGACGAAGCACAGCAGGACGCCATGCGGGGGACGGATCTCTTGCTGGGGGAGGGGCATCACCAAGAAGCTGCCCTACGGGCGGCAAGGTACCAACAAGCACTGCGGCGATACCACTGCCGCAACATCCTCCCCAGGACTCTCGAGGTAGGGGACCTCGTGCTCAGATGGGTTCTCTCCAGGGAGGGGCTGCATAAGCTCTCTCCCATGTGGGAGGGCCCGTTTAAGGTTGTTCATGTTTCCAGGCCCGGCTCCGCACGCTTGGAGACCCAGGAGGGGGTGCCCATCCAGAACGCATGGAACATCCAACACCTCCGAAGGTTTTACCCCTGAAAAAGGCCCGGTGCCTGTGAAGAAGGCAAATGCCTGTGAAGTTGTTGTGTTTTGAAAAAGGCCCGGTGCCTGTGAAGAAGGCGAATGCCTGTGAAGTTGCTGTGTTTTGAAAAAGGCTCGGTGCATGTAAAGAAGGCGAATGCCTGTGAAGTTGCTGTGTTTTGAAAAAGGCCCGGTGCCTGTGAAGAAGGCGAATGCCTGTGAAGCAGCAGCGTTTTGGAAAAGGCCCGGTGCCTGTGAAGAAGGCAAACACCTGTGAAGCTTGCTGCCCGTGACACTCTCACGTAATAATGAGTGGGGTTGTACACGCCCCGGAGTCTCCGGAGTGCCGCCCTCGGGCCTCGGGGGCTCCTGCCCACGCCCAGTGGCAGCACTTAGCTCCGCGCTGGTGAGAAGACGTCAAAGACTAGACTAGGTGCCGGACGCGGCCTCTTTCATTTGCTTTCCGCAATTGGCATGTTTGTTCCTATTTGAAGTTTTTCCGAAGCTGTTGCCATTTCGAGCTCGCGACTCTTCCGTTTTGCTTGTTCGTTTCGTTTTCTCCCGTGCAAGGTCTCGCGAGGGGGGAGCGTGGGCACCCTCGCGAGTGTTTTCTGCCCAGTAATTTGGAACTTCCCTGTTCGAGTCCGCTACGGGAGAACCCCTCCCAGTCTGTGCCGCACGGGCATCGCGACACGATCACGGGGTTTGGGTTGGTTCCCCTCACTACCAAGGCTGGGGACTACCCCTACTGACTAAAATCTGCAGGACACAAGGCGCAGGACGAGGCACTGGCCTCGGGAGGCGAGGACCGCAACGAGCCCCCCAAGATAAGTGGTTTTCACGCATAGGCACACAGAATGAAAACATAGCACATAAGCAGTAGAAACAACGCACCAATTAAAACAGCAATAGTTCAACACGCCCCGCGGGGCAACGGATTACATTCTTTTCGTGTAGGAAAGAAAGGAAAGCAAAAGGGGGGACGACTTGCTCGGCGCCAGCTCTCAGCGAAGGCTCGTACAGCCTCAGAAGCTCAACTGGATTCCGCCTCCCGCTTCACCGAAGCACGGTAGCGGGCCAACCCGCTACCCTCTCCCAGACGGAGGCGACAACGAGGGGGCTGGTCGCGACCGCCGCTGGAGGAGCTGCTACCCGAAGGGGAGTCGCCGGAGCTCGGCGGATCTCGGGCTCCGCTGCCTGCGCGCCCACCACCCCCTTCACCCCGACCAATGCTGGGGCTGGGCGCGCGACCACGGTCATCATCTTCAGGACAGCATCCGGCACGGCAACCGTCTTCCCCGAACATCCTCATGTAGAGGGTGGCGTTGCCGTCAAACTTGAAGTGCAGAGTGCAACATCGGTGCAGGTCGCGCGCGTGGGCAAATGTTTGCCAGCCACGGGTCAAGGTCGCCTCCCCGGCAGTGGAGACCTCCAGGGTAACCCAAGAGGACCTGCTGCAACAACCATCTGCCTGAAGCCAAAGGCCGCCTGGGGCACCAGCCGGAAGCTCACCTATGAAGAAACGGGGAAGTTGGAGCTAGGTACCGGTCGGGTCCGCCGACCACACGACGAACTCCAGCAGCACCTCCACTGAGCGGAAGCGTGGCCTTGGGGGTCGTGCAGCCCCAGCATACCTCTCGACGGCAGCTGGACGCCCACCGCTGCGCAGAGGGCTGCTTCCACGGCCCCGGGAAGCCATAGCAGGGGCAGCGAGGTGCTTACGAGGGCGGCCTTGGCCGCGCTTGGTTGGAGGGGAGCCGGGCCCTTCCTGGCAAGCCTTTCCTTTCTCCGCAGCCGAGAACCTCTTGGGCGGAGCCATGGGGATGGCGAGCAAGGACGAAGAGGAAGACAAAGAGTAGCAGAAAGAGATGGATTGGAAGGGCTCGCGCTGTTCCGTACATATAGTCGAGGGAGGCCAACCGTCGACCTCCACGATCACACGTAATCATGACCCGTTTTGCATGCAGCTACCGAGGCGTCGTGGGGGAGCGAGGACGCCCACGTCCAATCGACCGCCACGCGGCACCCAAGGCCACAGGCTATTAGGGCACGTGGCGCTACGCACTTGCCCCTTTGCTTCTCTGCTAAGCCAAGTCCAAGCGCGCCTTGGGCCCGGGGGCTACTGTCGGCGTTCTGGGAATGGGGGTACCCAGACTTGCCTGCCTACGGCTTGCGGCGTGGCTCAAGGAGTGGCCCAGTACGGCCCATCTTCGTCCACACATGCTCAAGACCCTCGCGAGGGGCCAAGCCTTGCGGGGCGGACGACAGGAGGCTTCCTTAGGCACGGCCTCATCAGGCTGGCTCACGAGGAGGCGGAGAGATCAAGGCGGGGTACCTCACGACGTGCCCGTGATGCAAGCCATGACAACCAAGGCCAGGCGGGCGCCAGGCGGGCACCGGCCTGCGCAGAGTCCTTGTTTCCCCTTTGGTGCAAAGGGGGCAAGTGCAGGCAAGGGTATCAAGCAAAGGCCACCATTTCGGTGCAACAAGACCAAGACCAGCAGGACGGCAGAACGGAGGTCATCGTGGAGCCCAAGCCAGCATCATCGTCAGGGTCTTTTGCAGGAGAGGACCAACTTTAGTCAGGATGAGTGTACTAGATGTTCCCCTTCAAAATGGCCAATTGTTGGCGCCCTTCCCGCTCAATATTTGGGAAGAGGCTCGGGGCCTTCGCCTATAAATAGGACTAGCCACCCATAGGGTAGGGCATCTGGATCCGATCAGATCGACACCCAAGAGAGAGAGAGAGAGAGAGAGAGAGAGAGAGAGAGAGAGAGAGGCGACTGAACTCCCCTAGCAGTTCATCGCACCCACCAAGAATAGACCCTCGCGAGGCTGTTCTTCCCTTGTACTGTTCCTCATCAGCCCCAGAGGCAATCCACACACCACAAACTGGAGTAGGGTATTACACCACAATGGTGGCCTGAACCAGTATAAACCTTGTGTCCCTTGTGTTGTTCTTCGTGTAGTTAGATCCTAGCGAGGCGGTGAAACATGGGTAGGCTGAGGGTGTGATTTCCGCGCACACCCCAGTGTTCGAACCTCAAGGGTCTGCCGGAACCCGAAATCCGACAGTCACGAACATGTACATACATACTGGTGGATGTAGAGGAACGCACGTGTCGTAGTAGAGGCGCGCACGTAGCATGTACATGTACGTACAGCGGTCAGTGTGCAAGAAAGAAAATACGGCCACGTATGTACATATGGGCGGGGTCTCGAACGCCTACTCGCGCATACGTACGGCCAGGGCTCGTGTACATGGCTGGGTCGGAATGGAGAAACAAGGTCGTCGTCGTGTTCATGGGGAGCCAACCGGCTGGGTCGGAACGGAATGCGTCGTCGTGTTCATCGGGAGGGATTGGACGGAACAGGCGATGGAAACGAGGCCTAGCGTAACGCAGAACGGAGGAAACGACCTTGTGTTCGACCGACCATGTTCGAAACGGGATCCTGTTCATCAGGAGGGGTCTGGCGTACCGCAAAACCGAGGAAACGGACTTGTGTTGGACCTCCTATGGTCGAAACGGGGTCCTGTTCATCGGGAGGGGTGTGGTGTACCGCAAAACGGAGGAAACGTACTTGTGTTGGAGCGCTACGGTTAAAACGGGGGTCCTGTTCATCGGGAGGGTGTGGCGTACCGCAAAACGGGACTCCACGGGATATTGTTCATCTCCACCGTCGACCTCCTCCAGCCTCCACGAGCTACTGTTCATCCACCATCGACCTCCTCCAGCCTCCACCTGTGACTGTTCATCCACGGGCTCCTGTCCATCCAGCCTCCACTGCGCACAACTCGACCGGCTACTATTCAACCACCCCTCTCCATGGGCTCCTGTTCAACCACCCCTCCACGGGTTACTGTTCATCCACCCCTCCACTGTCTACTGTTTATCCAGCCCTCCACGGGGTCATCCTATTCATCCAGCCCTCCACGGGGTCCTATTCATCTATCCCCAACTAGCTCGATCGATCGGGTTCCTGTTCATCCAGAGGCAACGCCACGGGGTCCTGGTCATCCACCCCCACCACTCACTGTTCATCCAATGTAGGACCTTGAGAAGAGGTGTCTAGAGGGGGGTGATTAGACACTAAGTACCAAAGTTACAGTTTTTAGCCTTTTAAAGTTTAAGTTGAGTTTAGGCACAAGTTTAACATTCACAACATATAGCAAGCAGGCATGCAAAGAGTATATGAGCAGCGGAAAGTAAAGCATGCAACTTGCAAGAATGTAAAGGGAAGGGTTTGAAGGATTCAAACGCAATTGGAGACACGGATGTTTTTGGCGTGGTTCCGATAGGTGGTGCTATCGTACATCCACGTTGATGGAGACTTCAACCCACGAAGGGTAACGGTTGCGCGAGTCCACGGAGGGCTCCACCCAAGAAGGGTCCACAAAGAAGCAACCTTGTCTATCCCACCATGGCCGTCGCCCACGAAGGACTTGCCTCACTAGCGGTAGATCTTCACGAAGTAGGCGATCTCCTTGCCCTTACAAACTCCTTGGTTCAACTCCACAATCTTGTCGGAGGCTCCCAAGTGACACCTAGCCAATCTAGGAGACACCACTCTCCAAGAAGTAACAAATGGTGCGTTGATAATGAACTCCTTGCCCTTGTGCTTCAAATGATAGTCTCCCCAACACTCAACTCTCTCTCATATGATTTGGATCTGGTGGAAAGAGGATTTGAGTGGAAAGCAACTTGGGGAAGGCTACAGATCAAGATTCATATGGTAGGAATGGAATATCTTGGTCTCAACACATGAGTAGGTAGTTCTCTCTCAGAAATGGGATGCTGGAAGTGTAGGTTTAGTCTGATGGCTCTGTCCACGAATGAAGAGGAGGTGGAGGGGTATATATAGCCTCCACACAAAATCTAACCGTTACACACAATTTACCAAACTCGGTGGGACCGAATTGAGAAACTCGGTCAGACCAATTTGACAAATTTAGTGACCGTTAGGATTTTCGGTGGGGCCTAAATGCAACTCGGTAGAACCGATATGGTTAGGGTTAGGGCATAACGTAATCTCGGTGAGACCAATTACACAAACTCGGTGAGACCGATTTTGATAATTAGCTAACCAGAGAGTTGGTCAGGCAAACTCGGTTGGACCGATTATCAAACTCGGTGGGACCGATTTTTGGTAATGAGTCAACCAGGAAGTTTGCATTATAATCTCGGTAGTACCGATTGCTCAAACTCGGTGAGACCGATTTTGATAATGGGCATACACAGAGAGATTACAATCCCATCTCGGTGAGACCGAGATCCCTATCGGTGAGACCGATTTGCCTAGGGTTTGTGGCAGTGGCTAAGACATCAAAACTCGGTGGCGCCGGATAGAAAGAATCAGTGGGGCCGAGATTGACTTGAGGTTTAGGACATATGTGGATGTGAGAAAGTGGTTGAGGGTTTTGGAGCATATCACAAAGCACATGAAGCAAGAGGCTCATTAAGCAACACCTAATCCCTCCTTGATAGTATTGGCTTTTCCTATAGACTCAATGTGATCTTGGATCACTGAAATGTAAAATGAAGAGTCTTGAGCTTGAAGCTTTAGCCAATCCTTTGTCCTTAGCATCTTGAAGGAGTTCCCACATCCTTTAGTCCATGCCACTCCAATGTTGAACTTATCTGAATTATACTAGATAAAAGTGTTAGTCCAACAAGAGATATGTTGACATTAATTACCAAAACCACCTAGGGAGCACTTGTGCTTTCAATCTCCCCCTTTTTGGTAATTGATAACAACATACATCAAAGCTTTAGATAAGGATATAAAGAATAGCAAGTAAAGCTTTGGAAAGACATGTAACAAGCATAGGCTCCCCCTACATGTATGCAATCATGTGAATATGAAATATAGAAGCATGTGAGAGCATAACCGTGATAGAGCAGGCAATGTGTTACATGTATCTTCGCCATATGCATCAGAGCAAGAAAATATTAAAGGAAATACCTTCATGCCCATGAGTCCTTCTTGCAAACAGTATGTACATCAGCAAGGTTTCCTCATACACATGATTGTGATGCATATACTTACCTTGTAGTCTTGAGTAGGCTTAGGATGGAATGAACCTGTGTAAACAAGGTTAGATAACACAGATACATCTACTAGCCAGAGCAAATAGAAGAAACCACAAGAATACCAAGACTGGGATGACATGTAGAGAGTGAGTACTAGGTACTACAGTTGATTGGACATGTCCCCAAGAGTAAAGATATGCAATGAATTTAAATGATTTCTTTCCCTTAGATGTCTTGCTCCCCCTGAATCTAACATGGGATACTGGGAGAAGATAGGGAACAGAAAATCAGAGCTGAAAGATATAAAGAACAGAGCTAATGCAAGCTAATGCAAATAAGCACATATGAACATGCCTTTCCCCTCAAGAAGACATGTGGCATCTCTCCTCTTGAACACCAAGCATCTGGGATCCTTGAGAAATACTTTCTACTAGTATTCTCTCCCCCTAGACATCTCTCTCTCCCCTTGAAGGATCTTCTCTCTCTCCCTCTGAGATGTGATCTCTCTCTCTAAATGATAAGCTTTGATGTGATCTCTCTCTCCCCCTTTGACATCAATTTCCAAGAAGGGCTTGATAAAGATGTAATCTCTCTCTCTCCCTCTGGAATTTGACGTGAATGGGCTTGATCCTTGAGTCACAACATAAAGCAATGATAAAAATGTGATGCTTGTAGAGGACAAGATTCATTGAGTGGAGCTGGATTAGAAGAAACACAGAATAAGTGGCAGACTGTTTTTCCTGTTGTGGAATCAGTGGCACCGAGTGGTATGCTTCGGTGGTACCGAAAGTGTTCAGTTGGACCGAAAATAACAAATCGGTGTAACCGAGTTTATCACAGGGAAAACACTTGTCACCTCAGCTCACTAGACTAGAAAGATCTCACAAAGATTTGCAAAGAATTTACTGAAGGATATGCAAGGAATTGGATGCAGAAAATGCAGAGCAAACAGAAAGAAATCTAGATGAAGTTTTTTTTTGAAAGGGGAAACAAATAAGCATGAACCAAATGCAAAAAACACAGAAGAAAACACAAGGGAACTTCATCTAGAGATGGTCGGCGACGAAGTCACCTATGTTAGAGTATATTGACTTAGGAGTCAAGTGAGATCACTTGATCATAGGTCATACTCATCGTTTAAGCTCAAAATGGGGTTGCCATTTTTCATTTAAGAATCTTGACGTATTCACATCTTGTCGAGTTGCTTTAGCTCATGTCTTATAGTAAAGCTTCTCTAAGATGGAATAACATACCTTGGTTGGTGGTGTTGTCCATGTAGTTGAACTTTTGTGTGGTGCTCGAGGTTGATGTAGCTTATCAAGAATTTGGAGCACCACTTGGAATTTGAGTCCATCTACCTACATGGGTTAGTTCTTGCAAGGAAGAGCACTTGTGTATCCAAAAATGACAATCATGAAGTTTAACATAGAATTTGTCAAAGGATATGTTTGAATGGTTTCGTGCTTCCTTGTCTTCAACCACCTTTGTGGAGACTTGGTGATATGTAGAGATTGCTCATGATATGAGTAGATTACAATCTCATGGAATTTGATTCAACCAAGTACCTACATGGGTTAGATAGCATGCAAGATACAAATATATCCAGGACATAAGATTTTCATCATAAGAGAAACATCAAGGATTAGTCATAAGCTCATGTCTTGCATGTGTCCAATGGAGTTTCTACTCCAAGTTTGAAGCATCAATGATGTTCAATTCTCCTCTCAACCTGCAAAACACTTTCTCATCAAGAGGTTTAGTGAATATATCCGCTAATTGCTTTTCAGTGCGAACATGCTTAAGGTTAATGTCACCCTTAGCAACATGATCTCGAATTAAATGATGAAGAACTTCAATATGCTTAGTTCGAGAATGTTGCACAGGATTATGAACAATTTTGATAGCACTTTCATTGTCACAAAGCAATGGGACATGTTTCACATATATCCCATAATCTTTAAGAGTTTGGGTCATCCAAAGTAATTGAGCACAACATGAACCAGCGGCAATGTATTCCGCTTCGGCGGTGGATAAGGATACCGAGTTTTGTTTCTTGGAGGACCAAGACACAAGAGATCTACCAAGAAATTGACAAGTACCCGAAGTGGACTTTCTATCAACCTTGTCTCCGACATAGTCTGAGTCAGAGTAGCCAACAAGATCGAAAGAGGCCCTCTTAGGATACCAAATGCCAAAATTTGGTGTATGGATTAAGTATCTCACTATCCTTTTCACAGCCTTAAGATGACATTCTTTAGGAGCAGCTTGATATCGTGCACACATGCACACACTTAGCATAATATCGGGACGTGAAGCACATAGATATAACAATGAACCAATCATAGAGCGATAAACCTTTTGATCAACCGGTTCACCATCTTTGGTCAAATCAAGATGTCCACTAGTAGGCATGGGTGTAGACATACCTTTGCATTCTTGCATATTGAACTTCTTGAATAAGTCCTTAGTGTACTTCGTTTGAGAGACAAAAGTACCTTCCTTAATTTTCTTGATTTGCAACCCAAGAAAGAATTTGAGTTCACTCATCATTGACATCTCAAACTTCTCCGACATTAGCTTTCCAAACTTCTCACTAAAATGAGGGTTAGTTGAACCAAATATAATATCATCAACATAGATTTGGCACACAAATAGTTCACCATTAACCCTTTTAGTAAAGAGTGTGGAATCAATTTTCCCAATTTCAAAGCCTTTTTCAATAAGGAACTTGGTCAAGCATTTATACCATGCTCTAGGAGCTTGTTTAAGACCATAAAGAGCTTTGTGAAGTTTGTAAACATGATTGGGTTTCTTAGGATTGACAAAGCCGGGAGGTTGTTTAACATAAAATTCCTCCTCTATTTCACAATTTAGAAAAGCACTTTTAATGTCCATTTGGTACAATGTGATATCATGGTGATTAGCATAGGCAAGTAAGATGCGAATAGACTCAAGTCTAGCAACGGGAGCATAAGTCTCACCATAGTCCATACCTTCGACCTGTGTGTAGCCTTGGGCGACGAGACGTGCTTTGTTGTGAACTACTTGTCCATCTTCATCTTGCTTGTTGCGAAACACCCATTTGGTACCAATGATGTTGTGGTTGTTGTCGGGCTTCTCAACCAATGTCCAAACTTGGTTCCTCTCAAAGTTGTGTAGCTCTTCATGCATAGCATTTATCCAATCCGGATCTTCCAATGCTTCTTCGACCTTCATAGGTTCAATGCTAGATATGAAAGAATAGTTTTCACAAAAGTTAGCTAAACGAGTTTTAGAGCGAGTGATTCTCCCGGTTTGAATATCATTGTAGATTTGCTCGACAGGATGGTCTTTAGCAATTCTTGCTCGAACTCGTGAAAGCTTTTGCTTGGATCTTTGTTGAACATCTTCTTCATCTTGTTCTTCTTCTTGGCCTTCTTCATTGTTGGCGTTTTCGTTCTCTTGTCGTGGTGGAGAAAGAGGTTGTTGACGTTCATCTTGATGCACTTCCTCGTTTCCTTCATCTTGGTGTGTCCCACTTGTGGATGCTTCCGTATCACCTCTTGGTTCACCTTGTCGTGAAGTAGAAGCTTCCACTTGGACGGACGAGGTACTCTCCTTCACCTCCATTGGACGAACCTTGCCAATAGACAAGTCTTGGATTGCTTTCGAAGGATCTTTGTCTCCTACATCAATTGGCAGTTGCTCTACTTGCGAGCCGTTAGATTCATCAAACTTCACATCTACCGTCTCTTCAACCTTTTGGGTGAAATTGTTGTAGACACGATATGTGTGAGAGTTTGAGCCATAACCTAGTAGGAAACCTTCATGAGACTTAGGAGCAAATTTAGAACGATGATGCTTATCAAGAATGTAGCACTTTGAGCCAAATACTCAAAAGTATCCAACTTGGGGTTTGTTACCGGTGAGGAGCTCGTATGCCGTCTTGCCGAGTAGCTTGTGAAGATACAAGTGATTTGTTGCATGACAAGCTGTCTCAACCGCTTCTGCCCAAAAGTGCTTCGGCGTCTTGTACTCATCAAGCATCGTTCTCGCCATTTCGATGAGCGTCTGGTTCTTCCTCTCAACAACTCCATTTTGTTGAGGTGTGTACGTAGACGAGAACTTGTGTGAAATCCCTTCTTCGTCAAGAAAGGTGTCCACATTTGCGTTCTTGAACTCCGTTCCGTTGTCGCTGCGAACCTTCTTGATCTTCACTTCAAACTGATTTTGGGCCTTCCTAGCAAAGTTTTTGAAGATCTTCTGAACCCGCGATTTATCATCGAGAAAGAACACCCAGGTAAATCTGTAAAAATCATCGACTATAACTAGACCAAAAGAATTTCCACCGAGACTCTTGTAAGAGTTGGGACCAAAGAGATCCATGTGAAGTAGCTCAAGTGGCCTCTTTGTGGTCATGATGTTCTTCACGGGATGCCTTCCTCCAACCTATTTACCTGCCTGACAAGCACTGCAAAGTCTATCCTTATCAAATAGGACATCATTAACTCCAAGGATATGATTTCCTTTAATAAGCTTGTCAGGGTTTCTCATGCCAACGTGACCTAGTCGTCTATGCCATAACCAACCTTTTGAGGATTTAGCAATGAAGCAAGTTTTAGGTTGGGCCTTTTTAGTGAAATCAACAATGTAAAGATCACCTCTACGTATACCAGTAAAGACCATTTTATGATTGTCTCGACGAAACACTTGGCAATCAACTTCAGTAAATAAGACATTGAAACCAAAGTCAGCAAGTCTAGATACTGAAAGTAAGTTGTATCCAAGATATTCAACGAGCATGACATTCTGAATGGAGCTATCATGTGAGATGGCCACCTTACCGAGGCCAACCACCTTACCCTTTGAGTTGTCACCGAAAGTGACATACTTTCGAGGACTATCATTATCAGCAAGCTCACGAAACATGTCTTTATCTCCGGTCATGTGATTGGTACATCCACTGTCAAGGACCCATTCCTTTCCTCCTAACATATATCCCCGAAGATTTGCCATAAGACCAAAATGTCTCATTGCATCATCAAGATCGAAGTCACTATCATCATCCTCATCATAGTATCCATGTTCGACATCGTCATGTGGTGGATCAAATCCTAGAGAGGGTGATTCGTTAGAGTGATTTTGACAATGATCTTGTCTATGAATTTTTATAGCTTCGGAAATAATATCACTAATAATACCAACATTTCCTTTCGCACGCATACCGTTTGTAAGCTCAAATAGACGATCACCAAACATAGGATCACTAGAATTCATCTTACTCAAGGCAATAGACTTATGAAGAATTTCATCAAGATTTTTCAAAGAATAATCAGGAAATCGTTCCTCAAGAAATTTCCATATAGTGTAGGCACACTCAAGAGTAGGCAGTTTTATAATCAAGTTTCTGGGCAAGCCTCTAGTGATAAGATTAACAGTTCTAAAATTCCTAATCATGTCAATAGACTCATCAAGGGTAGGATGCATAGGATCAACACAAAGTGCACAAGGACTAGCAATGTACTTGTTCAAATGATATTGATTGAAAATTACAAGCATCTCATTTTTCCACTCATGAAAGTACTCCCCATCAAGAATAGGCACTCTATGTCTAAGACTCCCCAAAGTAGACTCATCCATCTTCCTCCAACGGTGATTAAACCAAAGCAATGGAGACCAATGCTCTGATACCACTTGTAGGACCTTGAGAAGAGGTGTCTAGAGGGGGGTGATTAGACACTAAGTACCAAAGTTGCAGTTTTTAGCCTTTTAAAGTTCAAGTGGAGTTTAGGCACAAGTTTAACATTCACAACACATAGCAAGCAGGCATGCAAAGAGTATATGAGCAGCGGAAAGTAAAGCATGCAACTTGCAAGAATGTAAAGGGAAGGGTTTGGAGGATTCAAACCCAATTGGAGACACGGATGTTTTTGGCGTGGTTCCGATAGGTGGTGCTATCGTATATCCACGTTGATGGAGACTTCAACCCACAAAGGGTAACGGTTGCGCGAGTCCACGGAGGGCTCCACCCAAGAAGGGTCCACGAAGAAGCAACCTTGTCTATCCCACCATGGCCGTCACCCACGAAGGACTTGCCTCACTAGCGGTAGATCTTCACGAAGTAGGCGATCTCCTTGCCCTTACAAACTCCTTGGTTCAACTCCACAATCTTGTCGGAGGCTCCCAAGTGACACCTAGCCAATCTAGGAGACACCACTCTCCAAGAAGTAACAAATGGTGCGTTGATAATGAACTCCTTGCTCTTGTGCTTCAAATGATAGTCTCCCCAACACTCAACTCTCTCTCATATGATTTGGATCTGGTGGAAAGAGGATTTGAGTGGAAAGCAACTTGGGGAAGGCTAGAGATCAAGATTCATATGGTAGGAATGGAATATCTTGGCCTCAACACATGAGTAGGTAGTTCTCTCTCAGAAATGGGATGCTGGAAGTGTAGGTTTAGTCTGATGGCTCTCTCCACGAATGAAGAGGAGGTGGAGGGGTATATATAGCCTCCACACAAAATCTAACCATTACACACAATTTACCAAACTCGATGGGACCGAATTGAGAAACTCGGTCGGACCGATTTGACAAATTTAGTGACCGTTAGGATTTTCGGTGGGACCGAAATGCAACTCGGTAGAACCGATATGGTTAGGGTTAGGGCATAACGTAATCTCGGTGAGACCGATTACACAAACTCGGTGAGACCGATTTTGATAATTAGCTAACCAGAGAGTTGGTCAGGCAAACTCGGTTGGACCGATTATCAAACTCGGTGGGACCGATTTTGGTAATGAGTCAACCAGGAAGTTTGCATTGTAATCTCGGTAGTACCGATTGCTCAAACTCGGTGAGACCGATTTTGATAATGGGTATACACAGAGAGATTACAATCCCATCTCGGTGAGACCGAGATCCCTATCGGTGAGACCGATTTGCCTAGGGTTTGTGGCAGTGGCTATGACATCAAAACTCAGTGGCGCCGGATAGAAAGAATCAGTGGGGCCGAGATTGAATTTAGGTTTAGGACATATGTGGATGTGAGAAAGTGGTTGAGGGTTTTGGAGCATATCACAAAGCACATGAAGCAAGAGGCTCATTAAGCAACACCTCATCCCTCCTTGATAGTATTGGCTTTTCCTATAGACTCAATGTGATCTTGGATCACTGAAATGTAAAATGAAGAGTCTTGAGCTTGAAGCTTTAGCCAATCCTTTGTCCTTAGAATCTTGAAGGAGTTCCCACATCCTTTAGTCCATGCCACTCCAATGTTGAACTTATCTGAATTATACTAGATAAAAGTGTTAGTCCAACAAGAGATATGTTGACATTAATTACCAAAACCACCTAGGGAGCACTTGTGCT
>NC_041387.1:191291172-191339714 GCF_002162155.2 Triticum dicoccoides | reverse complement strand
AGCAGCTGTAGAGAAGGAATCGCTCGATCGCTCAGGTTCAGTAACGCGTAGCCTATAGTGCAATCGCTCGGGTTCAGTTAGGCGATGCCTCGCTCGGGTTCAGTTAGGGCCCAACGCCTCGCACACATGCGCGTACATGTACGAGAGAAACGTGCATTGCTCGGCCGCCGACCACCCACCGTAACCGGAAACTCGCCAAAATTTTCCTCGCCCTCGCTTCTACCACGGTTTTTTCTGTCATGGACGGCCCAAAGAATGTCTTGCAGCTGCGTCTCCGGCCCGCCCTGTTGTGGAATTAACAAGTCAGATGTCCTAGCAAGAGGACTTAGTCATGGAGCCATCGCAACGATATCATCTAAAAGGGGTTAAACCGGACAAAGGACACGGGGAGTTTATACTGGTTCGGCCCCTTGCGGTGAAGGTAAAAGCCTATGATCTAGTTGTGGTGGAATTGATGGGGTCTCGATGAGCAGGGAGCGAATCTGCTTTACCGATCTCTCAAGTTGTTGTTTCTTGTCCCTGAACCGCCGCCGGGTCGTCCCTTTATATACACAGCTTGACGCCCGGCGGTTTACAGAATACCGAGGCCAGCTCATACACGTGTCCGGCTCAGTTTCTACCTTTCCTAACTTACAACACAAGATTACACATCTCATACCAGTTTACATTTATGGGCTCTAAACCACCTTTGGGCCCTGGGCCTCTAAGCTTCAATGGTAGAGTGTCATACTCCTTGTCTTCATGGGCTTCAATACGGATGAGCGTAAACCGGCCCCTCCTGGGCGGTTTACACTCAGTAGTTATATCCCCAACATTAGGCCCCAGATTGATTTGAACATGTTCATCTCAATCTTCAATACTTAGAAAAATTCCTTTGAATATCCTCCTACGATCCTTGTAAACTGCCATGTCATCTCTTCCATATGAGCTTGGTAAACCTCCATGACATCATCTTCTAAAATTGCAGAAAATCATCATGATGTCATCTCTGTATAAAAAACCTGTAAATACTTCTTTTATGTCTGAAGACCAAGGCGACATCTGTATCAGATATCTGATTTTTGGCTCCTCAATTCTCGCGCTGTCATTTATCCCTTTGCCCTTTATAAATAAGACCAGGGGTCCTTTCCATTCTCCCCCTTGCCTCTTCATCTCTTCTTCTTCCTCGCGACCCCGAAGAGCCCGAGCTCTGCCGCCGTCGTCGTCCTTCGAGCACTGCATCAATAAGGCCGCTACATCACCCTGTTCTTGATCAGATAGACTGTGACGCCCCTCCGCTACCCCGCAGCATCAGTAAGTACTCCTATTTCCAAATATTAGATCTGCATTAGGGTTCTACTATTCGTCGGTGTTCTTCATCGTTCATCCTTTTTCTCTCCTAGATCTCATAAATAGATCTAAAACTGATAGCAAAGGTGTGCGGTAGTAGTTCAGCGCCCCTAGTCATCCTCGGAAAACACTTTTTGCTGCATGAGATCTCATCTAAGCATATGCACTCTTCTGCTGTCGCATCCTTTAGGTTTAAAATTTATCCCCTTTTGTAGAACTGCGGTAGATCCGAAATTATCACACCAACTTGTAAAACCTGTTTGTGCAACACTTAAGAAAATTTCAGATCTGTCCCTTCCGCACCATTGTAGGCGGTTTAACTATTAGAAACTCATAATTCGGCAGGTACCATTAGCCCTCTCTTAAACCACCATTTTTACCTGAGCATCAGTATCCAATTTAACATGTATATTTTCCTTATTTGATCCCTTCCCCTGCCCTGGCGTCGGTTTATGCATATCAATCTTGAACCGTAATCCGGCATCTGAACTTCTTTTACAACTTTTCACCCAAAATGACCAAACAGTTCTTCTCCTGCAAGTGGGCTCCCTCCCGGGTTACGGAAGAGCAGCTTAATTCATATGTTGTGATTGGCGCTTTAGCAAAACAAGAAATCATCCATTGGAGAGCCCCGGGCACTGAAAACCCTCCTGAACCTCAAGATGGAGAAGTGGTTGTTTTTGTACATCATCTGGACCGAGGGTTTAGCCCTCCCGGATCAAAAAAATTCCAGGATGTACTTGCCAGCTTCCAACTCCACCCTCAGGATATTGGACCGAACTCTGTGTCCAACATTTGCAACTTCCAAGTCTTTTGTGAAGTTTATCTGCAAGAAGAACCAACCGTTGAGTTTTTCAGAGACTTCTTCCACTTGAACCGCCGTACAGAATTTACTGACGGCCCCAACACTGAACTTCGCGGGGTGTCAATCCAGAAAAGGAAAGAAGTCAATTTTCCTCACGCCAAACACCACATCCACCCCAAGGATTGGAATCAAACATGGTTCTACTGCCGGAATACCGCTCCTGAAGATGAAAATCCTCTGCCGGGTTACCGTGCTCACCAGCTCAGTAATGAACATCCATTGCCTCAACGGCTCACCACTAAGGAACGATCAAAATATGCACCACAGATTTCCAAAATCCGAGCTTTTATGGCAAACGGTTTAACCGGTATTGACCTTGTCCGTTGCTGGGTTTCATGGAGTATCTTGCCCTTAAGCCAGCGTCCCGATTTAATGTGTGAGTACACAGGAGAGGAGAGTTAAAAGATCCTCAATTTCATATCGATGTTCAGCTAACTGATGACGAAATTACTGAAGCTGTCAAAAAGATGTTGGATGAACCGATATCTGAGTGCAGCAAGACCGAGTTGCGTCCCTATTACGCCTCCCATAAACCGCCAGCAGTAAGGATTGTATTTTTCTGCTTTTAATTCACCCCCCTTGTTTGAAACTTTTATGATGACTCTGTTTATCCTTGCAGAGCAATGGTCCATTCTGGAAGAGGAAAACTCAAGACAAACCGGTGAGAGCGCCTCGTGCTAAGAGCAAGGCCTCAAAGAAACCAGCAAAGAAGAGAACCACCGAGTCCCCTGATCCGGCCGAAGATGTTGATGACTCGGAATCAGAGGTAGAACTTGATTTCCTTGACTCATTTTTCATGCATCTTGTTGACAATGATCATTATCAGGATGATGCGGAAGCCAGCCGTGCTGATCATGTAGAGGTAATTCCCCTTTCTTCCGATTCAGATCTTGTGCCAGTACGAAAACTTCATCATGCAGTCCGGAAAGTGAAATGTTCACATCCTCTCGCTTATTTGGATCCACACTTTTCTTTGAAGACATAGCACCCTGAAGCTCACCGCACAAGTTACCTCCTCCGGTTTACCAGACACACCTGCTTGGAAACACCATGCAGAGGTCTCGTGTACTTCTGATAAATCTTATCCCAAAGCGGGTTACTTCCGATACCCTCTTAATCCGTGTGATTCCAATTATCAGGGCACATCCAATTCATCCTCTAGCGACTCATAAACCACATAGATGCCTCCCCTCAAGACCGTCCCTGGGTAAGCATAGTAATTTTAGTTTTGCTTTCTTGCACTGGTTTATCATACTAACCTCTACTTGTTACTTGAAGTGCCAAAGCCCGACTCAGTAAAAAGGCCAAGTTGACTGCTCCCACTGATGATAATCCGTCTTTTGAACTGGAGAGGACCTCAGAAGCTGCTGATCGAGATGCTGATATCGCTTTGGATGATCCTGTGCCACAAGGTCAGGACACTTATGTTGATCCACCAGAAGTTAACCCGACTAGTCCTCATGCTGATCCGCCAAGCCCAGCCGTCGATCCACCAAGCCCAGCTGCTAACCCATCAAGCCCAGCAAGAGCCTCTGCTAAACCGTCCAACACAGATAAGATTGTTGATGGCACGACCGATGATGTGTTGATTACCGGTTTTGGCCACACTACTCCTGGCAACCATGTTGCTTTATCAAAGCACAGTGCCAAAGAGGATTTTACTGCTGTGGACAAAGGCAAGTGGAAGACTGACTTGTCAAGCTATGCTCATCTCAATACTCAGGAACTCCACTCTGGATATCTAAACCGCCTGTATACAAGTCGTGATTATGAGGCCGGTTTAGTCAACTTGATGAAGGAGTGCTATGAGGTAATTTCTATTATAAATGTTTCTTTGTGCTTTATATCAACTCCATTGTAGCCCCCAAGGGCCGGTTTATCTCTTCAAGATGAACCGGGACTTTTGATAAAAAAGACTTCAACTGTGTAGCCCCCAAGGGCCGGTTTATCTCTTCAAGATGAACCGGGACTTTTGATAAAAAGGACTTCAACTGTGTAGCCCCCAAGGTCTGGTTTATCTCTTCAAGATGAACCGGGACTTTCTGTTGCAAAGCTTATCCTTGTCGAATTCCTTCCCCTCCGGTTTATCTGATCAATTAAGCATTAGCCCCAAAATGCCAAGATTAATATTTGTATTGAGCCTTGGGACTTAAAATATCAGTTAAAAAGAAGCAATCCGCATTAGCCCCCAAGTGCCAAGTGTATAACTTGTTATGTGCTTGGGACTTTTGAGAAAGTACTAACAACTTTAGTATCCGTCTTTTGCAGGCTAATTTGAGCAACAAAGATTCCCAAATCGCCAATCTTCAAGAAAATATCAAGTCCCAGCAAGCAGAAACTTCCAAAGCCAAAGATGAATTGAAGGGCGCTTTAACTGCCATGGAGCAATTAAAGGATGGCTTCAAAAGCGAGCGGGTAGAGTGGGAAACTGAGAGGGCCACTCTATTAAAACGGGCTGAGGATGCTGAAGCGGCTCTTAAACCGGTGGCAGAAGAGCTAACTGGTTTAAAGCCTCAGATCAATGCTCTGACTTCTGCTATATTTGGTAAGTACTCTTTGTAAGAGTCTTTCTTAAACATCTTTCAAGCTGCCGGTTTAACAGCGAACTCTTACCGTTGCAGGTAGTCGTGTTGCTCATCTGGGCTCGGATATGCATAGGAAGTTGAAAGCGGCCTATACCTTGATAGAACAACTATATCCCGGTGCTCAACGAGTCATCTGCGCAGCCTGATACAATAAATGCCGCCAACCTTAATCAAGGATACATTGGCCAAATTATCTATGACTCCTGCCCAGATAGAAGAGGTAAAGAGATCTGCTACAAGGGCTGGCGCTCTATCTGCACTAACTCGGGCCAAAGCTTGGATAGCTGATCTTGATCCGGAAGATATCGAAAAGGGCTATCCTAGCCAACAAGAAGACGGGTCAGAATTTGATAATGAGGCCCTCAAAGCCTTGACAAAGGAGATGCGCCCGCTTGCAAGCAGATTGGCCGAAGAAGTTGACTTGTCTGTCCACCGGTCCAACTATGATGCGGACAACAAACGGGTTGATGCATCTGTGAAAGAAGTGCAGAATCTTATCCCGCCAATCCGTAAGCACACTTATGCCCCTGACATTGAACCGTCCAATCTTATAAGTGATGAAGCTGTCTTCCAAGCTTTAACCGGGATTGATTGGGCAACCATTGACTTCCAGCCACTGGGTGGGGAGGAGGAGGTTGAACCGGCGCAAGGTGATCCGCAAACTTCTCATCAAGCCGAAGAGGAATCATAATCCGGATGTCGGTTTACCATTTGTGTACCGTCCTCTATAGAAAAACAATTATCTTTGTTGGGCGGTTCAAGCGCCTTGTAATAGGCTAGTTTAAAACACTTGGTCTGGTATGCCATCGTGCATAGCTTGAAACATTTGGTCTGCTATGACGTATAATCACTTTCCTGAGACTGCCACTTTGTCATAAGATGCAATGTGTGCTTATGATTTTTATCGGTGTTATGCAATCTTGTTTTCTGCATGTCATAAACGGAAAACTTATCCTGGCAGTTTACCGTCGGACGGGTTACGATGCCCAATATGAAGTCATAGTTTATAACCAAGGCTGTAAAGATAATGAAATATGAAAATACCTCATACCTGTGATTTAAATCACATTATTGGTTTACCAATCATTTTTGCAGTAAGGGTGATAACCCAGATCCTGAGTATTGATAACTCTCACCATGCTGTGCTGGTATATAATAAACCACGCCGGGTTATGATAAACACCGGATGATCATCCTAGCGACTTATAGTCAATGCCAGACCGGGCTAAGAGCACCGGTTTATAATTGATTTCGTGCTAACAACTGATAATTGAAAGCTGTGCTGGGTTGAGAAACACCGGGCTGATGGAATGACTTGTAGTCAGGCCAGGTCAATGGATGCCGGTTTACCTTAAAACCTTATCAAAGGAAAGAAAACTTTGCAAAAAACAAAAACAAATAAAAAACTTGTAGTCGAGGCTTTTCAAGGGCTGCCAGGCCCAAATGTGAGGCTTTTCATGGGCTGCCAGGCCGCTAAGTTAAACCATTTGACAAAGCCTTTTAAGATGGGCCTCCAATTAACCTATCGTCGTTTTAACTTTTACAAGTTCAGGGTCTGTATAAGATTGACTTGTCAAACGTTCGGCGGGTCATACCAGGATTACCTGGACGGAGTGGCTTACTTGATGAAGGCATGTTAACCCGGGGTTTTAGGTGAATACACCTGGCTTCCAAGCCTGGCTTGATAGCCTATTACAAGGGTCCTTTCAAACTCTTTGTTACTGTGCACAAAGAGCCCCCCAAGTAACATTGTGAGCTGTGCTCAATGGGTACCTATGTTTGAGCTGTGCGTGGCAACAGGCTCTCTTTGGTCCCTTGGGTGTGAAGCTCCCAAGCTATGTTGTGGCTTTATAAGCCGGTTTACTGGAAAACCCTGCTTTGTAAGCATGAGCCCCCAAATAACCAAGGGGACATATAAGACAAAAAACGGCAGAGGCCCCGCTTTAGCAAGGATGCCGGTTTATTTATTGATCATAATATGTACATTGTTAAAAATATATACATAGTAGGAGCCTATGGCTCAGGTGTAGTAAGGCCGAAGATGAGCTATATTCCACGGCCGGCTAGTCTCCTCCTCTGATTTGCGTGAATCTTTGTGCCCTCGAACATCGATGAGGTAGTTTGACCCGTTATTCAAATTCTTGCTGACCACAAAGGGTCCTTCCCAAGGTGGAGACAACTTATGCATGCCAGTCTGATCTTGGATAAGCCGGAGCACCAAGTCGCCTTCTTGGAAAGTCCTGGTTTTAATCCGGCGACTGTGATAACGCCACAGGTCTTGCTGATAAATCGCCGAGCGAGCTGCCGCAATATCCCCTTGTTCATCTAACAGGTCCAAGGCATCCTGGCATGCTCTTTGATTATCCGCTTCAACGTAAGCTGCCACTCGGGGCGAGTCATGACATATATCACTTGGGAGAACTATTTCTGCTCCATAGACCATGAAGAAGGGTGTGTACCCCGTAGATCTATTGGGGGTGGTGTTAATACTCCATAGAATGGAAGGCAACTCCTCCACCCAACAACCCGGCGTCTGTTTCAAAGGGACCATAAGCCGGGGCTTGATACCCTTTAAGATTTCCTGATTAGCTCTCTCCGCTTGACCATTAGATTGGGGTTGGGCTACCAACGACACATCAAGCCGGATGTGCTCACGTTGACAGAACTCTTCCATAGCTCCCTTGGAGAGATTCGTGCCATTATCTGTTATAATGTTGTGTGGAAAACCAAACTGGAAGATCACCTTTTTCATGAACTGAACCGTCGTGGCCGCATCACACTTGCTCACTGGCTCTGCCTCCACCCACTTGGTGAATTTATCAAACGCCACCAGGAGGTGGGTCTTCTTATCCTTGGACCTCTTAAAAGGCCCAACCATATCAAGCCCCCAAGTTGCAAACTGCAGGTAATTGGAATCATCCTCAACTCCTAAGCCGGAACATGAGCTCGTCGTGCAAGCTTGTGACAGTCGTCACACCTTCAGACCAGATCTTCCACATCAGCATGAGCTGTTAACCAGTAAAAACCATGCCGGAAAGCCTTATCCGCCAAGGATTTTGAACCGGCATGATGACCACAATCTCCTTCGTGGATTTCACGCAAGATCTCACAGCCTTCTTTAGAAGAAACACAACGCTGAAATGCCCCTGAGACACTGCAGTGGTGCAACTCGCCATTGACAATAGCCATGGACTTAGAACGCCGGATTATCTGCTTGGCTAAAACTTCATCCTCTGGTAACTCGCCCCGGTTCATGTACGCCAGATACGGCAATGTCCAGTCAGGGATAGCATGAAGAACCGCCACCAGTTGAGCCTCCCGGTCAGGAATCACCAGATCCTCCTCCATTGGTACCTTGACCGACGGATTATGCAGAACATCCAGAAAAACATTAGGCGGCACCGGTTTACGCTAAGATACGAGCTGGCTTAAAGCGCCCACCGATTCATTTTTGCGCCGATCAATGTGCTCGACCTGATAACCTTTGAAGTGACCAGCAATGACGTCCACCTCCCGCCGATAAGCCGCCATGAGTGGATCCTTGGAATCCCATGTGCCTGATACTTGCTGAGCCACTAAATCGGATTCACCAAAGCAACATACCCGGATCAAGTTCATCTCCTTAGCCATCCGCAGACCGTGGAGTAAGGCCTCATACTCAGCTGCATTGTTAGTATAGGGAAACATTAAGCAGAGAACATAACAAAATTTGTCACCTCGAGGGGAAGTAAGAACAACTCGAGCCCCCGAGCCCTCCAATTGCTGGATCCATCAAAGTGAATAGTCCAGTATGTGTTATCCGGTTTATCCTCCGGTGCCTGCAACTCGGTCCAGTCGTTGATGAAGTCTACGAGCGCTTGGGACATGATAGCAGTGCGAGGCATGTATTTCAACCCGTGAGGCCCACGCTCAATAGCCCACTTAGCAACCCGGCCAGTTGCCTCCTTGTTTTGAATGATGTCTCCCAATGGAGCAGAACTGACCACAATGATGGGATGGCCTTGAAAGTATTGCTTAAGCTTCCGGCTTGCCATAAACACTCCATACACCAGCTTCTGCCAATGGGGATATCTTTGTTTCGACTCAATAAGCACCTCACTGATATAATAAACCGGTCGTTGAACCGGATATTCCTCACCAGCCTCCTTGCACTCCACCACAATAGCCACGCTGACATCCCGGGCATTAGCAGCCACGTATAACAGCAATGGTTCCTTATCAATGGGGGCAGCAAGGATGGGCGGTTCAGCCAACTGCTTCTTCAAATCCTCAAACGCCGCATCAGTAGCATCACTCCAAACAAAGTTGTCTGTTTTCTTCATCATCTGATAAAGTGGGATCGCCTTCTCCCCCAACCGGCTGATAAACCGGCTCAGTGCTGCAATCCGACCTGCCAGTCTTTGAACATCATTGATACATACCGGTTTAGCCAGGGCCATGATGGCCTTGATCTTTTCTGGATTAGCCTCAATGCCCCTGTTGGACACCAGAAAACCCAAAAGCTTGCCATCCGGTACACCAAAAACACACTTATCTGGATTAAGCATCATTTATAAACCCTCAGATTATCAAAAGTTTCCTGCAAATCAGTTATAAGTGTCTCTGCTTTCCTGGATTTCACCACGATATCATCCACATAAGCATGAACATTACGCCCAATCTGATTATGGACGCAATTGTGCACACACCGCTGATAAGTCGCCTGAGCACTCTTGAGACCAAAAGGCATAGATACATAACAGAAGGCTCCAAAAGGAGTTATAAAAGTTGTCTTCTCCTGGTCCTTAACTGCCATTTTGATCTGATGGTAACCCGAGCATCCAGGAAACTCAAACGCTCACAACCCGCCGTAGCATCAATGATTTGATCAATACTAGGGAGGGCAAATGGATCAGCTGGGCAAGCTTTGTTCAAATCTGTGTAATCCACACACATACGCCAAGTGCCGTTTTTCTTAAGTACCAGCACCGGATTAGCCAACCACTCAGGGTGAAACACCTCCACAATAAACCCTGCCGCCAATAGCCAGGCTACCTCTTCACCGATGGCCTTGCATCTCTCTTCATTAAAGCGGCGAAGAAACTGTTTGACCGGTTTGAACTTCGGATCAACATTAAGAGTGTGCTCAGCGAGTTCCCTCAGTACACCTGGCATGTCAGAAGGTTTCCATGCAAAGATGTCCCGGTTCTCACGGATGAACTCGATGAGTGCGCCTTCCTATTTCGGATCCAAGTTAACGCTGATGCTGAACTGCTTGGATGAATCGCCAGGAAAAAAATCAACCAACTTAGTCTCATCAGCCGATTTAAACTTCAAAGCCGGATCATGCTCTGTAGTGGGTTTCTTTAGAGAAGTCATATCTGCCGGATCAACATTGTCCTTATAAAACTTTAACTCCTCCGTCGCACAAACCGACTCAACATAAGCCACATCACCTTCCTCGCACTCCAGAGCAATCTTGCGGCTACCATGAACTGTGATGGTCCCCTTATGACCCGGTATCTTGAGCTACAGATAAACATAACACGGCCTTGCCATGAATTTAGCATAGATCGGCCGTCCAAACAGGGCATGGTATGGACTACTGATTTTTACCACTTCAAAGGTCAGTGTCTCGGACCTTGTATCATGATCATCTCCAAAAACCACCTCCAGAGCTATCTTACCAACCGGGTAAGACGATTTACCAGGTACCACACCATGAAAAAAATGGTGTTTGACGGTTTAAGATTCTTATCTGTTAACCCCATATGCCGGAAGGTTTCATAATACAAGATATTGATACTGCTCCCTCCATCCATGAGCACTTTGGTGAACTTATAACCCCCAACTTGCGATGCAACCACCAATGCTAGATGACCAGGATTATCAACCCGGGGCGGATGATCCCCCCGACTCCACACAATAGGCTGTTCAGACCAGCGCAGATAATGGGGCACCGCCGGTTCAACAGAGTTTACTGCCCTTTTATGAAGCTTATGATCGCGCTTGCACAGACTAGTAGTGAAGACATGATACTGTCCACTGTTTAACTGCTTCGGGTTGCTCTGGTAACCGACTACTGCTGTTGATGATTCCCCTGCTGATTATAACCACCTTGGTTGCTCTGATTGCCTTGATTGCCCTGTCCACCTTGATTACCCTGAAAACCTGAACCGGAATTACCTCCACCATAACCCGGTCTATGAAACCCGGGTCCTGATCCGCCGGATGGTCCATGATCATACCGGAAGAGGTCTGAATTTTTGAACTCTCGCATAATGAAGCAATATTTCCATAAATGCGTAGCCGGTTTTTCTTGCGTACCGTGCTTTGGGCAAGGCTGGTTCAACAGACGCTCCAGATTCATCCCTGATCCTCCACCCCACGGGGGCGGTTTACCCTTACGGTGTTGATTATTGCCCTGAACATTGGTGTTAGCCACAAAATCAGAATTGTTGTCTACCTTGCGCTTACCGTTATTCCCATGGCCAGTCTGGTTATGCTGTCCTTTTGCGCCGGCATTCTTCTTTCCCTTCTCCGGCTACTCTTCGTCAGACTCGGGATCCTTGGTATTATCATAATCGGCATACTTAACCAGAGCTGCCATGAGCATTCCCATATCATTGCAATGACGCTTGAGCCGTCCCAATTTCATCTTCAGCGACTTAAACCGGCAATTGCCCTCCAATGTTATAATCGCCGAATCAGCATTGATGCGGTCCGACGAGTGCAGGATTTTTGAAATCCGGCGCACCCAATGAGTTGTTGACTCGTTCTCTCCTTGGACACAAGCAGCCAGATCCACAATGGACATGGGTTTTTTGCACGTATCCTTGAAATTCGCTATAAACCGGGCCTTCAACTCATCCCATGAACTGATCGAGTTAACGGGCAGACTCTTTAACCAGGTGCGAGCCGTTCTGTCTAACATCATGGTGAAGTATTTTGCACATGCCGCTTCCTCCACATCCAGCATCTCCATTGCCATCTCATAACTTTCAACCCACGCCTTGGGGGGTAAATCGGCGGTATAATTAGGCACTTTACGCGGACCATTGAAATCCTTGGGTAGCCGCACATTGCGTAGAGCTGGGATAAGACACGGCACTCCTCAAGAGCTGAAAGCCAGTCCCCGTTCAACTGATGTTGTTGGTTGAACCGGAGCGGTTTGATGATTCGCATACTGTGCTGCCAACTGCGCTGCTAATTCTGCCTCCCGTCGTGCTCTGCCATTGTTTACCACATCCTGAGCATTCATACCGCCGCGCGCCCGATTAGGCCCTCGAGGGGTGTCACAGTGCCGCGCACTGCTTGACACAGCCGGTTCGTCAATGTGCCTGCTGTAACTCTTGCTCGAACGAGGGGATTGAATGTATTCTGTCTCGACTGTAGGAATAAGCATGCTGCTGCACCATAGCGGTTTGAAGAAGATCCCTGGCCCGTCGCGTTTCAACCGCTGTCAGCGATTCGCCCTCCATCGGAATAGCTGCCAAGCGAGACGCCGCAACAATCATGTTATCCAGAGGGCTAGAGAAATGACCCGGTGGCATCGGTGTACTGCGGCGGGTTATCTGTTCGTTGAGGTGGGTCCGTCACCCGTGGCTAACCCGGCGCTGTCCCAGGTGCCTCGGTCCGGTTCGTTGCTGCCGGATTACTTGGCCCGGCTCCTGGCGTACTAAAGAGATTCATTGATTCGTAAACCGGCGGCAGACGAGACCGGTGCTTCCTCCTCAGTACTTCGTTCGGCGTGTTCTGATCCGACATAAGCCGGTAATTCTGCGCCTGGATCTGCTGTGACTAGGCATCTAAAGCGGCCCGCTCTTCAGTCATCCTGGCTTCCTCAGCCGCCAAGTCCTCCTTGGCCTGAGTTATCTGATCCCTCAGCTTTGTAACCTTCGCGTTATGTTGATCCTGAGTCTCCGGGGTGACTGCCATGGTCAATTCGTCAAAGCATCCAACAAACCGGAAAGAACTTGAGCCGGCCGGCACGCAGGGCCTCCTACCCCGGCTGCCAATCCGAAAATCATTGCTGCCGCCGATGAAGATTGCAACGTGGGTTGTATACCGGCCATGAAGATTGCAACCCGGTTCGGCAGTTCAAAGGGGTCCGGAATACTGTCGCCATCAGCACAGCCCCCAATCCGGCTGTCTTGCAATTGGTACAATGACTCAGTTTTGCCAGTGGATGATTCGCCATCTGAGTAGATGGCCATCTCACCGTTGGACACCGGTTCAGATCCTGCACCATGGATGAATCCTACGAACGCACGCTTCACGGTAGGTTGAACCCGGGTAGGACTCGCACGCTAAGCCGCCTCGACGAGGTCGGTGGAGATGTCCGGCTCAGGGCCCGGTTCGCCAATCTTGCCGATGAAAACATGAATTCCGCCAAAGGGGACCCGGTACCCGTACTCAATTGAGCCGGACTCGGGGCCCCATCCAGCATCGTCGATGTAGAGCTTGCCGCGACGAGTCTTGGTCATCTGGCCAACCGCGTATCCCTTGAGTCCTTCAAAGTTTCCATTTAAGAACTCGAAACCATAGTGCGATAGCCCCACGGTGGGCGCCAACTGTCGTGGAATTAACAGGTCAGATGTCCTAGCAAGAGGACTTAGTCGTGGAGCCATCGCAACGATATTAGCAAAAAGGGGTTAAACCGGACAAAGGACACGGGGAGTTTATACTGGTTTGGCCCCTTGCAGTGAAGGTAAAAGCCTACGATCCAGTTGTGGTGGAATTGATGGGGTCTCAATGAGCAGGTAGCGAATCCGCTTTACCTATCTCTCGAGTTGTTGTTTCTTGTCCTTGAACCGCCACTAGGTCGTCCCTTTATATACACAAGTTGACGCCCGGCGGTTTACAAAATACCGAGGCCAGCTCATACATGTGTCTGACTCGGTTTCTACCTTTCCTAACTTACAACACAAGATTACACATCTCATACCGGTTTACGTTTATGGGCTCTAAACCGCCTTTGGGCCCTGGGCCTCTAAGCTTCAATTGTAGAGCGCCATACTCCTTGTCTTCATGGGCTTCAATACGGATGAGTGTAAACCGGCCCCTCCTGGGCGGTTTAGACTCAGTAGTTATATCCCCAACACGCCCAGGATGAAAATCCCATTTTCTGTCATGATTTTTTGTCATAGAAGTAGGAGCCCACCACATCTATCAAGATACCGGGTTTTGTCACAATTATCATCATATAAGTGTCATAAGTATGACAGGAAAAAAATTCGTTCGGCCCAAAATGTCACGGGTGTATCTTTTTTTTATAGTGCATGTCCCTTTCTTTCACTGGGATTGAGCACCGCAAGATCGAACCCATATTACAAAGCACGTGTTCCCATGGCAAGACAAATCTATCTAGTTGGCCAAACCAAACCAACAAATCGGAGAAGAAATATGAGGCTATAACAATCATGCGTAAAAGAGTTGAGAGAACTTCAAATAATATTCATGGATAGATCTGATCACAAACTCACAATTAATCTATCCCAACAAACACACCGCAAAAAGTCAATACATCAAATAAATCTCCAAGAACACCAAGGAGAACATTATATTGAAGATCAAAAAGATAGAGGAAGCTATCTAGCTACTAACTACGGACCTGTAGGTATGTGGTAAACTACTACTCACGCATCGTCAGAGGGGCGGCAAGGATGATGAAGAACCCCTTCATGATCGTTTCCCCCTTCGACAGAGTGCCGGAAAGGCCTCTAGATTGGATCTTGTGGTTCTGGAATTTGCAGCGGTGGAAAAAGTATTTCGTGGACTCCCCTGAGGGTTTTGGGATTTTAGAATATTTATAGAGGCGAAGGTAGGTCAAACAGAGGGTTGTGGGCCCCACTACCCACCAGAGGGCGCCAAATGCCTAGTGGGCCACTCCTCCATCTTCTTGTGGCCTCCAGAAGCTTCCAGGGTCTCTCATCACCAGAGAAAAAAACCTCCAAAAAGTTTCATGGCATTTGGACTTTGTTTGGTACTGATATTCAGCAAAGCAAAAAACAAGCAAAAAACAGCAACTGGCACTTGGCACTAAGTTAATATGTTAGTCCCAAAAAATGGTATAAAGTTGCTTGTAAATGTATATAAAACATCCAAGATTTATAATATAATAGCATGGAACAATAAAAAATTATAGATACGTTAGAGATGTATCACACGCGCAGACAGTTTGGGTTGGCGCATCGGAGTTGCTCTTACTTGCTGATTTCCATCTCCTCCTCTATCTCCATGCAATAGTAATGTGAGGGAGAGTGCAAACTTCCTCTTCATTACTTTATCGTCGCCCTGCTGGACTAATCGACATGTTCTTCACGGTGAATGGCCTTAAGACAAAATTATAGGGCGAATGAACCATCTGAGAGGACTGCATGACCTGATAAATGACATCCCATTCATGGAGCACCAAGCCATCAAAGATATAGCTTCAACATGTTCGCACACGAAAACATCACTATGTACCCTCAACACCGGGGGTGATGCACTATAGCTCACGTCGACAGAGACCCGGTCGGAAGTGCGATACGCAAGCAATCCGGTGGGAGCTTTTGTAGACCTGAAACCCCACACGCCCAGGAGGAACTGCATCAGGATGAGTGGAGGCTATGGGCTTCCCTAGATTGACCTGGTTGCCCCTAGGTCCTCGAGGTTTGCCGCCCTACAATAAGAAGAACGAACGAAGAATGAGCAAGAAGAAAACTAGGGTCAAGGAGAAAAGATAAAAGATAAAAAGTGGTAGATGAGTTTGTCGATTGTGTGTTGTTCAATCGGCCGTCATTCCTTAGGTATATAAGAGGCAGCTGGACTTCCTGTGCAAGGAAAAGGCTTGGATTCACGTCCAGAACCCTAGTTTGAGTCCAATTCGAATGGTCTGGTCCAAACTTTCCAGAACTGTTTGGTCTAAAACTGGCTGTATCATGCGGGTTTTTTTTCGGATAGTAAATGACCTCAGATTAGAATCACATAAAGAGCAATTTTAACCATTTTGACGAGACCAACAACTTTCATGTTGGAATTTTCTCGATCAGAGGCCATATTGAGGGCCAAATAGATCGTGCAAAATAGGCAATAACTCACGCTACCCATCAGACATAGTCATATGTGTGTCTGGTTCTGGGCGTCATATGTTGCTCATGTTAGGGTCACGCTGTGCGGGCTCTAACTTCTGCATACGATATCGGACTAAGATGATTATTATATCACAATCAATTGTTTCGATGAGAAGAAGACAATCCAGGTAGAACACATTTTCATATGAGGTCGTCTTGGAGGCGTAATTGGCTGAACAATACTCTAAATACAAAACTTAGTACTTCAAGAACAATTTTGGCCCTTTAGATGAGGTCGAATGGTGATGACTCGAACATTGAAGTTTGTCATTTTGACGATACCAAACTTCCTCATGTTGAGAATTTTTCCATTTGAGGCCATCTTAATTAAATTTTTTATCATGCCAAAATCTGGTGTTAACACATGCCCCCTGCTTTTCGGCAAAGCTTGTGTGCCCAAAAATAATTTGCACAGAGGTTGTTCTAAGGACAATGTCAACACTCCATTGGCCATTTTATACCTACTTAGGGTGGTAAGTATATATTGACCATTGCTTGTGTGAACGTTTTGATTCAAACTTGGGTGAAACCTTGTTAACTTCATTAATTTGACGATAAAGTTCCATAGACATGCATGTCAAAGCCATCCGCCAAATCATATTATCCACCCTTCTGCTAGGATCTTACAGATAATCAATAATTAACTTTCTCCAATCCTGCATTAAAATTTCATTAGTGGCCGAAGTGGTGGGCTTTGGTTTGGCCTTTCCTATGTCGACGAGACTAAGCATCAGTTATTGATAGATATGCAATACACCATGATTCACATAGTAGCTAGATGCTTGATGTGCCAACTCTCTCCAATTGTCATATCTAGATAGATGAACAATTTGAAAGCAACCCAAGGAGAATATTACATCTAGACATGCCTCAAGATAAATTATAAGTGATTCATCAAAACATTGATAACTTTTTGATATTTGTTGCACTATTAATAATGAATCACCGAAAGCCTCAATATGTATAACCTATAACAAGTAAAAGAATCAATCCGAATAACAATGCATATTCGGCTTTCATTATTTCTGCAAAGAATATTCTAAGTGGCACGAGGTTTCAAAAATAGTACCATAAGGAGATATATAAACAACACTAACACGTTGGCCATTGCTACAAATTCAACCATCAAAACATAATCTCCATTGTATTAGAGAGACAAGGCTAATATAAATATTATTCATGATGTCAATCCGATGCTCAATAATAAATATAGCAGTGATTTGGCCTTTGATACATTCTGGAGATTAATAAACCAAATCATACACAACAAAGCATAAGCCCACATGCCAATTCTATCATGAATTGGTATATGAAACATATATTCAATGACATCAGTTTGACAAGTTATCATGCAAGCACTAAATAATAAGTAATGTCTTGATACGTCTTCAACGTATCTATAATTTTTGATTTTTCCATGCCATTATATTATCTGTTTTGGATGTTTTATATGCATTAATATGCTATTTTATATTATTTTTGGGACTAACCTATTAACCTAGACCCAGTGCCAGTTTCTATTTTTTCCTTGTTTTTGAGTTTTAAAGAAAAGGAATATCAAATGGAGTCCAAACGGAATAAAACTTTTGCGATGATTTTTCTTGGACTAGAAGACACCCAGAAGACTTGGAGAGGGGGTCAGAAGACTCACGAGGAGTCCACAAGCCTCAGGGAGTCCCCCAACCCTAATCTTTGCACTATAAATTCCAAAATATCCCCCCAACATCAGAAGCGTTCACAAAAATACTATTCCGCCGCCGCAAGCCTCTGTTCCCGTGAGATCCCATCCTGGGGCCTTTTCCGGCATCCTGCCGGAAGGGGATTCGATCATGGAGGGCCTCTACATCAACCTTGCTGTAATTCTGATGAAGCACGAGTAGTTTACCACAGACCTACGGGTCCATAGCTAGTAGCTAGATGGCTTCTTCTCTCTCTCTCTCTCTTTAATCTTCAATACAATGTTCTCCTCAATGTTCTTGGAGTTCTATCCGATGTAATATTCTTTTGCGGTGTGTTTGTCGAGATCCGATGAATTGTGGATTTATCATTAGATTATCTATGAATATTATTTGAGTCTTCTCTGAACTCTTTTATGCATGATTAAATATCTTTGTATTTCTCTTTGAATTATCGGTTTTGTTTAGCCAACTAGATTGGTTTTTCTTGCAATGGGAGAGGTGCTTAGTTTTGGGTTCAATCTTGCGGTGTCCTCACCGAATGACATAGTAGGGGTAGCGAGGCACGTATTGTATTGTTGCCATCAAGGATAAACAGATGGGGTTTTCATCATATTGCTTGAGTTTATCCCTCTACATCATGTTATCTTACTTAAGGAGTTACTCCATTCTTATGAACTTAATACTCAAGATGCATCCTGGATAGCGGTCGATGTGTGGAGTAATAGTAGTAGATGCAGGCAGGAGTCGGTCTACTTGTCATGGACGTGGTGCCTATATTCATGATTATTGCCTTAGATATCGTCATAACTTTGCACTTTTCTATCAACTGCTCAACAGTAATTTGTTCATCCACCGTATGTTTTCTTTCAAGAGAGAAGACTCTAGTGAAACCTATGGCCCCCGGGTCTATTTTCCATCATATATTTTCAGATCTATAAACCAAAAAAACCAAAAATACCTTGATGCAATTTATTTATACTTACTTTAGTTTCTTCTTTCATTTATCTATACCTATCTCTATTAGATCTCACTCTTTTTCGTGACTGTGAAGGGATTGACAGCCCCTTTTTTGCGTTGTGTGCAAGTGTATGTTAGTTTGTGCAGGTGCATAGATTGGAGACTTGCTTGTGCCTCCTACTAGATTGATACCTTGGTTCTTAACTGAGGGAAATACTTATCTCTACTTTGCTGCATCACCCTTTCCTCTTCATGGGAAAAATGAATGCAAGCTCAAGAAGTAGCAGGAAGAATATCTGGTGTCGTTGTCGTGGAGGTTCTACATCAAGCCTACCAAGTACCCATCATAAACTCTCATATCTTGCACTTACATTATTTGCAATTGCCTCTCGTTTTCCTCTCCCCCACTTCTAAAATGTTTTCAGAAAAATACAGAAATATTTGCCTTTTTATTCGCCCTTCTTTCATTTGCCTTTTCGTTTGCTTGTGTGCTACATTGTTTGTTTTTTCATGATGTCTGAAGAAAATACCAAGTTGTGTGATTTTTCCAACACTAATAATAATGATTTTATTAGTACTCCAATTGCTCCACCACTAGTGAGGAATCTTATGAAATTAATGTCGCTTTGTTGAATCTTGTTATGAAAGAACAATTTTTCGGTCTTCCTAATGAGGATGCCACATCCCATCTAAATACTTTCATTGAGTTGTGTGATATGCAAAAGAAAAGGTATGTGGATAATGATATTGTTAAATTGAATCTATTTCCGTTCTCACCACGAAATCGTGCTAAAAGTTGGTTTTCATCTTTGCCTAAAAATAGTATTGATTCATGGAATAAGTGTAAAGATGCTTTTATTTCCAAGTATTTTCCTCCCGCTAAGATCATCTCCCTTAGGAATGATGTAATGAAATTTAGGCAACTTGATCATGAACATATTGCACAATCTTGGGAGAGGATGAAATTGATGATAAGAAATTGCCCTACTCATGGTTTAAGTTTATGGATGATCATACAATTTTTTATGCCGGATTGAATTTTGCATCTAGAAATCTTTTAGATTCCACCGCAGGAGGTACTTTTATGGAAATTACATTGTAAGAAGCTACTAAACTCCTAGATAATATTATGGCTAATTACTGTCAATGGCATACCGAAAGATCTACTAGTAAAAAAGTGCATGCAATTGAAGAAATTAATACTTTGAGTGGAAAGATGGATGAACTTATGAAATTGATTGCTAGTAAGAGTGATACTATTGAACCTAATGATATGCCTTTGTCCACTTTGATTGAGAATAATAATGAATCATAGATGTGAATTTTGTTGGTAGGAACAATTTTGGTAATAACGCATATAGATGTAATTTCAACCCTAGGCCGTTTCCTAGTAATTCCTCTAATAATTATGGTAATTCCTACAACAATTCTTATGGAAATTATAATAAAATACCCTCTGATATTGAGAACAATATTAAAGATTTCATTAATTCTCAAAAGGTTTTTAATGTTATGGTTGAAAAAAAATTGCTCAAGATTGATGATTTGGCTAGGAACATTGATAGAATTTCTCATGAGATTGATTCTTTAAATATTAGATCTATGCCACCTAATATTGATATTAATGAATTTCTAAATCTATTGAAATTTCTATGTATGAATGTAAATAAAGAACCGCTAGGATGCGTGCTAAGAGAGATTGGTTTGTAAAAGCGTGTTCTTCTAGTTTTTGCGAAAATAATAATGAAGATCTTAAAGTGATTGGTGTGACTCCTATTGAATCTTTGTTTTGCAATATAGATCTTGATAAATATGGGACTGGATATGAGTCAACTTTAGCTAGAAGGCGTCCCAATAATTTGGAGTTTAAAGATCTTAATGAAAAAATTGATAAAAGTGGGATTGGAGAGGTCAAAACTTTAAGTAGTGATGAACCCACTCTTTTGTATTTCAAAGATTTTAATTATGATAATTGTTCTTTGATATATTGTATCTCCTTGTTGCAATCCATGTGTCGGGGAAATGACACCTATGGGATCACGAGGATACCTTCTACGGTTGGCGGGCGCGAGGTTGTGTAAAGAGCGGGTCTAGTGATCAGTACAAGGAGATTTTACCCAAGTTCGGGCCGCGAGGATGTGTAATACCCTAGTCCTACTTTGGTGTATATTTGAGTGTTCTTGGGTTCCTGGACTAGCTACAGTGCGTGCATAGTCCAAAAAGTCCGAATCCCCCCTCAGTACGCCTCGGGCCTCCTTTTATAGGTTAAAGGGGTCGCCATAGTGGCACACAGGAGGTGGAAAGTATGTACAATATACAAGCTTATCTCCTGACATCACAGGACAAAACACATTTAATGCGCTACTTAGGTGTCCTCTTGCTTTATCGGGTACGGCACTAAGCCCGTCCCGTCCGCCGCCGCTTCGCCTTGCTTCGACACGCATCCGGGCCAACGAGGCATGTAGTTCCATGTAGGCTGGCAGGCTGCTGAGCTGGTGCGGTGGCAGTGTCTTCATGAAGATCTGCATGCCACCATGCAGGTGCTTCACTAGTTGGTCTAGAAGCCACGCACTGCCACGTGGGTACTTTCTTAGTTGGTGGGTCGGTGACGGGGCGATAAAGCCCTGCCGCGGTCTTGCTGATATTCCCGGTAAGGGTCTTGTCGGGGCCTTGCGAGCACCCTCGGCAAGAGTCTTGCCGGGGCTTCGTAGATGTCTTCAGCAGGAGTCTTGCCGGGTCCTCGTGGGTGTCCTCGACAAAGGGGGCCCTGCCTGTGTCTTGCCTTCTGGTTCTCATCTAGGCCTCAAAGGCCTTTTGTCTTCACAAAGATCTGCATGTCACCAAGCAGGCGCCTCCCGAGCCTTGGTCCCAACATTGTCGATGGTGTTGGAACTCTCAGGCTCAAGGGTGGTGGCCTTGCTGGTGTTGGGTAAGTTTCCCCGGCAAGGCTCTTGCCGGGTGAAGCCCATCTTGTTGCTTTGTACTTTGCGCCCTTGGATCGAATGCTTGCCTTGGCAGTCTCGTGCCTTTGCTTCCTTCCTCTGCCTTGCTATGCATGGCCACAGGTGCGGCTTTGACTGCCCGTGCACAAGTAAAGGGGTACAAAGAGGGGACCTACCTTTGTACACCGACACCATGCTCAATTCACCTCATGCTTCTAACCAAAATAAAGCTTTTACTAAACATATTGTTGATGCTATGATGAAATCTTTTGAAGAAAAACTTGAGTTGGAAGTTTCTATCCCAAACAAGCTTTACGATGAGTGGGAACCTACTCTTAAGATTAAGATTAAAGATTATGAGTGTAATGCTTTGTGTGATTTGGGTGCTAGTGTTTCCACTATTCCAAAAACTTTATGTGATGTGCTTGGTTTCCCCAAATTTGATGATTGTTCTTTGAATTTGCATCTAGTGGATTCCACTATTAAGAAACCAATGGGAAGGATTAATGATGTTCTTATTGTTGCAAATAGGAATTATGTGCCCGTAGATTTTATTGTGATTGATATAGATTGCAATCCTACATGTCCTATTATTCTTGGTAGACCTTTTCTTAGAACGATTAGTGCAATTATTGATATGAAAGAAGGACACATTATATTTCAATTTCCGTTAAGGAAGGGATGGAACACTTTCCAAGAAAGAAAATTAAGTTGCCATATGAATCTATTATGAGAGCTACTTATGGATTTAATACCAAAGATGACAATACCTAGATCTATGTTTTATGCCTAGCTAATGGCGTTAAACAATAGCGCTTGTTGGGAGGCAACCCAATTTTATTTTTATGTTTTATATTTTTGGTTATGTTTTTCAATAAATACACATTATTACCTATGTAGTAATTGTGTTTTGGTGTTTTAATTAGTGTTTGAGCCAAGTAAGACCCTTGGGATACTTTGGTATATCGTTGATTTGATCTTGCTGAAAAACATAAACTTGTGCGCCCAGTTACAGAATTGATCCGAGTTGCTGGATAGTGATAAATTCTTGATTTTTTTACACAAGATTGATATAAGAATTGCCTCTGTTGTCCTAAATTTTCAGAATTTTTGGAGTTACAGAAGTATACGAAGTTTATAGATTACCACAAACTGTTCTGTTTTTGACAGATTCAGTTTTCTATGTGGTGTTCACTTATTTTGATGAATCTATGGGTAGTATCGGGAGGTATGAACCATGGAGAAGTTGGAATACAGTAGATATTACACCAATATAAATTTGGAATGAGTTCACAACAGTACCTAAAGTGGTGATTTTTTTTTACTAACGGATCTCACGAGATTTCTTCTGAGTTTTGTGTTGTGAAGTTTTCAAGTTTTGGGTAAAGATTTGATGGACTATGGAATAAGGAGTTGCAAGAGTCTAAGCTTGGGTATGCCCAAGGCACCCCAAGGTAATATTAAAGGACAACCAAGCATCTAAGCTTGGGAATGCCCTGGATGGCATCCCCTCTTTCGTCTTCTATCCATCGGTAAATTTACTTGAGGCTATATTTTTAGTCACCACATGATATGTGTTTTGCTTGGAGCGTCTTGTATGATATGAGGCTTTGCTTTTTAGTTTTCCACGATCGTCCTTGTTGTTCACACCTTTTGAGATGGACACGCAGTAATCATGAATTTATTAGAATACTCTAGTGCTTCACTTATATCTTTTGAGCTAGGCAGTTTGCTGTAGTGCTTCACTTATATCTTTTTAGAGCACAGTGGTGGTTTTATTTTATAGAAATTGTTGAACTCTCATGCTTCACTTATATTATTTTGAGAGTCTTTAAATAGCATGGTAATTTTCTTAGGTTATGAATTTAGTCCTAATATGATGGACATCCAAGAGGGATATAATAAAAACTTTCATATAAAGAGTATTGAATACTATGAGAAGTTTTATTCCTTGCATATTGTTTTGAGATATAAAGATGGTGATATTAAAGTCATGCTAGTGAGTAATTTTGGATTGGTAGAAATACATGTGTTAAAGTTTGTGATTCCCATAGCATGCATGTATGGTGAACCGTTATGTGATGAAGTCGGAGCATGATTTATTCTTTGATTGTCTTCCTTATGAGTGGTGGTCGGGGACGAGCGATGGTCTTTTCCTACCAATCTATCCCCTAGGAGCATGAGTGTAGTACTTTTTTTTGATGGCTAATAAATTTTTGTAATAAGTATGTGAGTTCTTTATGACTAATGTTGAGTCCATGGATTATACGCACTGTCACCCTTCCACCATTGCTAGCCTCTCTAGTACCATGCAACTTTCGCCAGTGCATTAAACCCACCATATAACTACCTCAAAACAGCCACCATACCTACCTATTATGGAATTTCCATAGCCATTCCGAGATATATTGCCATGCAACTTCCACCGTTCCGTCTTATTATGACACGCAGCATCATTGTCATATTTCTTTGCATGATCGAAAGATAGCTAGCATGATGTTTTCATGGCTTGTCCGTTTTTTGATATCGTTGCTACGCTATATCATTGTCGGTATACCGCACGAGGCATTCATATAAGAGTCATATTTTGTTCTAGTATCAAGTTGCAATTCTTGAGTTGTAAGTAAATAAAAGTGTGATGATCATCATTATTAGAGCATTCTCCCATGTGAGTAAAGGATGATGGAATCTATGATTCCCTCACAAGTTGGGATGAGTCTCCGGACTTTATTAAAAATAAAAGAGTCCAAAGAAGCCCAAACAAAAAAGAGAGAAAAAGAGAGAAGGGACAATGTTACTATCCTTTTCCACACTTGTGCTTCAAAATAGCACCATGTTCTTCATGATAGAGAGTCTCCTATTTTGTCATTTTCATATACTAATGGGAATTTTTCATTATAGAACTTGGCTTGTATATTCCAATGATGTGCTTCCTCAAATTGCCATAGGTCTTCAGGAACAAGCAAGTTGGATGCACACCCACTTAGTTTCTTTTTGAGCTTTCATACACTTATAGCTCTAGCGCATACGTTGCATGGCAATCCCTACCCACTCGCATCGATATCAATTGATGGGCATCTCCATAGCCCATTAATTTGCCTTGTTGATGTGAGACTTTCTCCTTTTTGTCTTCTCCACAACCACCATATTCTATTCCACCTATAGTGCTATATCCATGGCTCGCGCTCATGTATTGCGTGAAAGTTGAAAAAGTTTGAGAACATCGAAAGTATGAAACAATTGCTTGGCTTGTCATCGGGATTGTGCACTATAAAATACTTTGTGTGATGAATATGGAGCATAGCCATACTGTATGATTTTGTAGGGATAACTTTCTTTTGCCATGTTATTTTGAGAAGACACGATTGCTTTATTAGTATGCTTGAAGTATTATTATTTTTATATCAATATTAAACTTTTGTTTTGAATCTTATGGATCTGAATATTCATGCCATAATAAACAAAATTACATGGATAAAAATGTTATGTAGCATTCCACATCAAAAATTCTGTTTTTGTCATTTACCTAGTCGAGGACGAATAGGAATTAAGATCGGGGATGCTTGATACGTCTCCAACGTATCTATAATGTTTTATTCTTCCATTTGTTATATTATCTATTTTGGATGTTTTATATGCATTAATATGCTATTTTATTTTATTTTTGGGACTAACTATTAACCTAGAGCCCAGTGCTAGTTTTTGTTTTTCCTTGTTTTTGAGTTTTACAGAAAATGAATACCAAACGGAGTCCAAACGGAATAAAACATTCGCGATGATTTTTCTTGGACCAGAAGGCACCCAGAAGACTTGGGGAGGGGTCAGAAGACTCACGAGGAGTCCACAAGCCTCAGGGGGTGCCCTAGGGGGCGCCCTGAGGGCTTGTGGGCCCCTCGGGAGTCCCCCAACCCTAATCTTTGCACTATAAATTCCAAAATATCCCCCCAACATCAGAAGCGTCCACCAAAATACTTTTCCATTGCCGCAAGCCTCTGTTCCCGTGAGATCCCATCTTGGGGCCTTTTCCGGCATCCTGCCGGAGGGGGATTCGATCACGGAGGGTCTCTACATCAACCTTGCTGCCCTTTTGATGAAGCGTGAGTACTTTACCATAGACCTACGGGTCCATAGCTAGTAGCTAGATGGCTTCTTCTCTCTCTTTGATCTTCAATACAATGTTCTCGATGTTCTTGGAGTTCTATCCGATGTAATATTCTTTTGCGGTGTGTTTGTCGAGATCCGATGAATTGTGGATTTATGATCAGATTATCTATGGATATTATTTGAGTCTTCTCTGAACTCTTTTATGCATGATTAAATATCTTTGTATTTTTATTCAAATTATCGGTTTTGTTTGGCCAAGTAGATTGGTTTTTCTTGCAATGGGAGAGGTTCTTAGTTTTGGGTTCAATCTTGCGGTGTCCTCACCCAGTGACATAGTAGGGGTAGCGAGACACGTATTGTATTGTTGCTATCAAGGATTAAAAGATGGGGTTTTCATCATATTGCTTGAGTTTATCCCTCTACATCATGTCATCTTACTTAAGGCATTACTCTGTTCTTATGAACTTAATACTCTAGATGCATGCTGGATATCGGTCGATGTGTGGAGTAATAGTAGTAGATGCAGGCAGGAGTCGGTCGACTTGTCACATACGTGATGCCTATATTCATGATCATTGCCTGAGATATCATCATAACTTTGCGCTTTTCTATCAATTGCTCGACAGTAATTTGTTCACCCACTGTATGTTTTCTTTCAAGAGAGAAGCCTCTAGTGAAACCTATGCCCCCTGAGTCTATTTTCCATCATATATTTTCAGATCTATAAACCAAAAAACCCAAAAATACCTTGCTGCAATTTATTTATATTTACTAAAGTTTGCTCTTTTATTTATCTTTTATACCTATCTCTATTAGATAGCACTCTTGTTCGTGACCGTGAAGGGATTGACAACCCCCTTTTCACGTTGTGTGCAAATGTTAGTTAGTTTGTGCAGGTGCATAGATTAGAGACTTGCTTCTGCCTCCTACTGGATTGATACCTTGGTTCTTAACTGGGGGAAGTACTTATCTCTACTTTGTTACATCACCCTTTACTCTTCAAGGGAAAAATCAACGCAAGCTCGAGAAGTAGCATGTCACAATCTTTCTGCAAACATGGTACATGCATAAACATTTTTTCAATACCTTGCCTTGATCTCCAATCGTACTAAGGACGAGAATACCACACCGGCCATTCTTAAATATATTCTTAGGGTGATAGATAAATATCGGCCACTACCATAAGGTTCATGTAGACTTCATCTACCAAAGCATGTATAACCGAAATAAACAAATGAAATGACAAATCTAGCATTTCGGCTCTTTGGATCAGGAACAAAATTGATGCTAGTCAAATGTATAGTGATTTGGTAATACCCTTTCATGATGTAAGAAATTATATTGCAACCATGGATCAAAATAAGCCAATGGAGGGTAACCAATCATACCTAGGGATGAGTTCCATGACATAGGCATCAACGATGTTTGATGAATATAGATGATGTGCTAATTGAAATTTTTGATGGGGTGATGGAAACCTTTGGCTAAATTGTTTACTGCTTTCATTCTCTTCCTTCTTCACTTTTGTTGTACTTGATACAATAAAAGCTTGCACATCATTTTTTTATCGATTGCCCCCCGGGAACCCATGCCATGTTCTTATTTCTCAACTCTTGTGCACTAAGTTTTTGTAACTCCTTATTTTTCCAATATGATAAGCGAGTGGGCACCTCGACTGTGATTCTGTTTCGACCAATGGAAATTATTTTTTGCCTTGTTCACTCTCAACTTATTTTCTTCAGATTTGGCACTTTGGCTCTAAACAATTGATTGCTTCATCTCATTGCCTTTAGTAGCCAATGTCAACATCTTAATTGGCTCTTTTTCATGTGAAACCAAATCTGAACTAGTACACTTACGACCATCTTTCTTGACTCTATATACTTGCTGGACCTCCTCTTTCTTCTTTATTGAGCTCCAGACCTATTCTTTTTTATTGAAATAGTGTTCATATGCCTGCTCATTGAACGTTGGTTTTCTTGGAGATGCATAATATTGATGAGATAGTTTATAACAAGATGAAGAATGCACCCTTGTATCATACATCTCCCATGATGGATACGTGTTTACGTGAGCCTAAGGAGGCATCCACAACATTGGCATTGATGGCCAAAATAAGGATATGAATATGTTGTATTGAAATTCTCAGTTTGCCTACCAATCCTCATATTTGCGCCTAGGGGGTGATCTTGATGATTTTGCATTAGTTGGTCGATAAGCACTTTTCTCTTCACTCTTATTTTGATATTTATCTAATAATTGTTCAAAAGTGACTTTGGATTTCTTGCACTTGTGCTTATTGCGGCCTTTATCTCCTTCGGTGATGTGACTTTAACAATATCTTGCTTCGCCTTCAGATGGCTCCCCAACACCTTGTCATCTTCCTTTTCTAGATTCGGTACATCATCAATTTGGTGGTCTTTGTCAACCGAACTTGGTTCAACTATATGTTTTTCTCTTGATGCTCGTCAAGTTCTACGGCATGGAGCTCACAGGGCAAGAAATAGGTTCCATTAAGTTCAGAAAAATCAAGCATGACTGTTTTACTATGCTCGCCCTATCCTTTATCAATAAACCTTCCCTTTTTGGATTTTATGGATTTGGAATATATACTACTTGATTCAGTATTTCCAACCGACGAACTTTCATGTTCTAAATCATTTGTCTTATGATTTCTACTAACTGGCAAGGTTTTAATAGATTTGGCATATGTATTATATGATTTGACATTTTTAATTATCGAATTACCTTTATTATCTGAATCAATCTTATTTTTGCCAATTCCACCCATTGGCAGTGTTTCCTTTTTTAGCCAATTTTCTTTCAGTTTTCTCCCAGCGAAGCATTTGCACCCTATCACGTAAAGTTTTCACCCATCTCTCGTGTTCAGCTCGCTCTAGATCGGCTTGCCCCTCAACGCTTTTTGGATCTTTCAGCAATGAGTTGTTATTGTTGCCGAAATTATGCAATTGTGTAGGTGGTTTATAATATGTCGTAGTACTAGGTATAGGCATATGAACTGTTGTATAACCATATGTTCTCTCGCCAGTTATCAATGGGCAAAGTTTCATCTTCTTGCAAAACTCTAGCTTTAATTGCAGCATAATCAGAAAAAAAAACCTTTTCCTATTGTTCAAGGCAAAGAACACTAATCCTCTTATTTTGTGCCAAGCTCTTTTTTAACACAGCCACAACCACATCTGGAAGGGATTGCTCTATGATACTTTCAAACTCTTTCATCAATGATTCCTAAGTGTTGCCTAAATTCGGCAATTGTGTAGAGGATGCATTACATGCTACAATATTTTGTAAAGGCGCATGTGCTTCTGTGTAACTTTTACCTATTCGGCTATATCCACCATGCAGAGCCGAATATGAACATCTAAAGTTGTGTACAGTGCCGAAAAATTATTAAGATTAGGTGTAACATACATGGTTGAGAGTAATTGGATGAATAACTAGTAGATTAGTTGCCGATGTATAAAAGGGTGAAACACTTTCTTACATGGTATTGAAAGTTCTAACATGTGGTGTTTCAGATTTGCTAACTGAACTCATCATGTTGTTCATTGGCATAACAATTTGTGGGGTTGCCGATGCATGAGAGATGGAATACATATGGTGCATGTTACTAGTATCATAAGAAGTTGAAGCATGTAAATTACTTTGGATCGGCCCTTGCACGTAATTAGATTAATGATTGAAAGTACTAGGGTTGGCCGATAGTGTATACCCATTGAACGATCTAGTAACACCATATGAATTATTTGCATCTACACAAGGGGATTGGGTATTCATATTACCTTTGTAGATTGCAGCAACTTGATGATGATATCTTCATAGCAAGAGTGTGTTGGAGACCGTTCGAAGCTTCGCCCCCAGCGGAGTCGTCAAAAAGTCTGTTCACACACGAACACGTCACCTTGTACCCTCAACGCCGGGGTGTGCACCACAGCTCACGTCAAAGGAAACCCGGCTGGAAGCGCTGTACACAAGAAATTCGACGGGCTCTTTTGTAGACCCGAAACCCCACATGTCCGGGAGGGACCCCACCAGGGCGCGCGGTGGCTATGGGCTACCCTAGGTTGAACTAGTCACCCCTAGGTCCTCGAGGTTTTCCGCCCTGCAATAAGAAGAACGAATGAAGAATGAGGAAGAAGAAAACTAGGGTTAAGGAGAAAAGATAAAAGATAAAACGTGGTAGATGAGTTTGTCGATTGTGTGTTCACTGGTACAGCGAGGTGCTATACAAAAAGTTTTTAATCCCTTTCCGCGATGGCGTTCTGAACCGTCACCTAGTGAGTGACTTCGATAGGGGGATCCTTCCCACATGACCCGGAAACCGTCAGGGATATGCCCTCCTGGTACACACGCTCGGCAAAATGAGGTCGTGTGTGACCGGTGAGTGATCAAATACGGTTATACGTACAGTAGTGCTAAAAAATACAATTATATAGGCGAAATCGTTTCCGGTCATAAGTACATGCCACATGGTCAGTCCCTGCTAAACGTTTCCGTTCGTATATACATCCCACACAGTCGCTCCACGGAAAACGTTTCTGTTCGCAGGTACATCACACACAATTTTCCCCGTTAAATCATTTGTGATAGCGTTGCCATTGCACACGATATTAAAAAAATTATCGTTTGCGCTATTGAATGCATCACACACAGTAAAAAATTATTGTTTGCGCTATTGAATGCATCACACACAGTGCATAGAAGAAACTGTGTGGCAAAGGATATCCATCACACACAGTTTTTTTGTGGTAAACATTTGCGCAAGGTGGCCTAACGCAAACAGTTTTCAAGAGGACGTTGTGTGTAATTGTTCATTGATCCAACAAGGTTTATTCCTAGAAACTGTGTGTGTTGCCTGAGGTCATCGCCCACGGTGTTTTCTCAATAACCGTTTGCAATAGAAAACCCAATTAGTAGGCTAATTGGCCATTAGCAGGCTAATTGGCCTATTATTAATAATCCATTTATTAATCTAATTGACATTTCATATTAAGCACACAATATATTTCATTTCCATATTAAGGAAGCAGGATTTCATAATTGAAATACATCAGAGTACAACATCATATAGCTTCAGCACTCAGCTATCCTATTACACAACTGCACCGGCACCAAGTTTCACATGCAACATCCACAACCTTTCGAAATTAGCATCATAGACGGAACATAGACATGTGAATATCATCTGGAGAACTGGTCAAGCAGAAGGGGAATATTGAGCCTTCATTGATGTTGAAGGTCTTTGCAACTTTAGGCCAGTGCCTGTGGATGATTGACCATCCATTCTTCGGCATCTTCAGGAACACATCAATATTGAACTATGGGTGTTGAATGAAAACCTTCCTCGCCTCCTGACCATACAGGTGGTTTGCGAGGTAATCATCAGTGAACTACTTTGGAAAGGCCTGAAAACAAGGATATGCATAAATATCTTCTCCAGATTTGAAATGGAGCAAGGGAATTAAAAAGACAAGGTATAACAGTTAGTACCATCTCGTAGTGAACTGATGTCTTCTTCATTGTGCAGACAAAGATCTTTTTGTTTTTTGTCGCTAATTTCTTTATCATAATAATCTTTCTGAGTGTCTTGACTTGACTGATATTAATGGACAACTCATTTCCACATACGAAAAAAGGGTCAAACAGTCCGTCAAAACCTGTGACAGCAGGACCCTTTTTGCATATGGAAAAGCGTGTTCAATACTCCCTCTGGTCCTTTTTACTCTGCATATAAGAATTGTTTGAAATCAAACTTCATAAAGTGTGACCTTATTTATATGAAAAATATCAACATCTAGCATGCTAAAGTTATACAATATGAAAATTTAAGTCATGACACATGTACTGATATTTATTTCATATTGTGAATGTTGGTGTTTTGTTCTATAAAGTTGGTCAAACTTTAAGAGGCCTGACTTTAGACAAATCTTATATGCGAACTAAAAATATTTGGAGGGAGTACAACATGCTTAACAGCAACCAAATATAGTCATTCGTAGAGCTATTGTTAAATTTGGTATTGATGAAATTGAACTGCACAGTTCATACGAGCATATATAGAACATCACAATGTTAATAGCTGAAATAAAAAAGGCATACTATGAACAACCAAAGATGGCAATTGAAACTGGACATATGCTAACTACAAACAACCGAACAACCATAAACCGTAGAAATAAACAAGGCGTAATGCAAACAACCTAATATAGCAATAAATACTGGACATGTTCTCACTACAAAAGGGGTTCGAGAAAACAAATCATGGATTTCCTCACTTGTCACAGATTGGCTCCTCCTCGTGGTCGCCGTCGATGAGGTCTGCCTTGCCAGCTAAGGATCCCACGCCAGCGTCACAGAACGTGTTCTTCAGAAATGACAAAAGGGGCTTCATGGCGATGAAGGATGGCAAATTGTTCATAATGAGTCACAGGAGATCAGCAGCAGGGCCATCGATGAGATCGACGTGTCCTTCACAACCCGCTCCATCCATTGCAACTGACGGTCCTAGGGAGCTACAAGAGGAAGAAAGGACTCAAATCGACCGCCGGGTTAAAATCCTTCATTCCAAGTCATAGCCCGAGAGAGAGAAGAGAGGCATACCCGGGTGGTGAAGGAGTCGTCATCGTCGGAGGAACCGCTGGAGAGGTCATTGAAGAGGACCATGGCGACCCCGGTGGTAGGATGCGAGATGGCGAGAGCGAGGAAGCGGCTATAGCTTAGGAAGGAAGAAAGGAAGGAGGAAACATGGGAAATGTGACTTGTGGTCGGGGAGAAAAGGGGATGGGGAAGGGGGTAGATATTTTGGCGGTAGGCCAAATATTTCGAAATGTGAAGGGAAACTTTGCGCATGGTGCCGCCGGACACCATTCACTTTGAACGATTGTGTGCATCACAAACGATTCTTCTGCTTTACGCGCATGGGATGAGTCTGATAATTCAAATTTTGGTGGAAATTTCCCGAAGTATGTCATTGCATAATTTAACATCGCTTGCTAATTTGGGCACACAAAAGAGCGTATATCAAGACCACACTTACTGAATCGAGAAATTTTACTAATTAAACAGAGCTAGTTGACCTAAACATTACTCTAACAAAAGACCAGCATTAAAAACAAAGCCTAACTACACATAATTTTAACAAATCCGCCGCCGCGCCGGCCTATGCATTGGCGGTGTGAGATGAGAGGTCGATGACTCCTCCTGGCGACATGCCGCCGTTGGTGGACTCCGCGTCCCCCCTACTGAAGTCGACCGCGTCCTCGTCCTCGGGGCCGCCCTCAAGGTTGTAGTACTCGTAGTGGTGGTTGTGCTAGAGCTCGTGTTGGTACACCACCGCCGATTCCTCAACGAACAGACTCTTCTCTACCTCGACCTCGGCCACGCGCAACTCCTCCTCCCGGCGCTCCTCGATCTTCGCCGCCTCCTACATCTCTAGCTCCCGCTCGGCGATCTCATGAGGAAGTAGGTGCTCCATGGCACCGCCACCTTTTCAGACATGGGTTGCATGCTGGATTCCGAGGTGTCCTGGAATATCTTGGCGTGTGCGTCCTCGATCTTGGCGTGGATGGCCTCGGCCCGGGCCAGGGTGACATCGGTGGCAGGAACGGCAGCTCGAGCGCTCTCGGCGTTTGCAGCCATCGTCGCAGCAGCTGCTGCAACCGTCTCGGCTGCTGTAGCTGCCTTGTCGGCTGCCGCAGATGCCCTCTCGGCGGATGCGGCGGCACTCTCGGCGTAGGCGGCCGCGCTCTCGGCGCAGGCGGTGGCACTCGGGGAGGACGTAGCCATCGTACGGGCCTTCACGAAGCGTTTCCACGGCGTCATCTTTGCAAGAAGGGGTTGCGGGAATGGGGATCGTGATTTGTGGATTCAGGGGTTGCGGGCATTGGAGCAGACAAGTCGGCGAAGCTTAAGGAGGAAGACTTAAATAGACCTAGGAATTTTCATCGCAAACGGTTCCTACAAAAAAACTGTGTGTGATGTTGTTGATATTTTTTATTAGCTGTGAAAGACGAATTTGGATTAAAGTGGCAACAGATGGTGTTTTAAATGTAGGAGAAAGTTTGTAGTACTAATACAACTGTCATGAAATTTTTTGGAAAATTTCAGGGATCATTTGACCTTTTAAGACATTTAGGTGATTTTCTAGCCATTTAATGACCGCAATTCAAATTTGAACAACATGTACATGCAACAGCTAACCATAACGGGTTGAAAAGTCATATTTTGTGTACTTGTGTGCGATTTAATTTCATGTGCAGTAAATTGGAAGGAATTTTAAAACATATTGGTCTAATGACTATGACACAATTAAGCATGGAGTGCCATGGCATTTAAATTCCAAAAAAATAAAAAAAGATGAGAAACACATGAAACCTTGCTTGAAGTAATGTCATGCCACCAAGATGATCTGGTAAAAAAATTGGCATGTTTGATGAAAGTTTGGACACACACCCCTCACAAACCGAAGCAACTCACTAGAATGCTCGTGGTTTCGAGGGGGGACAATGCATGTTTGATGACGAACGGGAGATAGATTCCCCTTACGGCCTTCAAATATTTTTCTACATTTAACGTGCACTAATACAACTGTCATGTGAAAAATTGGAAAATTTTAGGGGTCATTTGACATTTTAAAGACATTTAAGTGATTTTCTAGCCATTTAATGACCGCAATACAAATTTGAACTACATGTACATGCAACAGCTAACCATAACGTTTGAAAAATCATATTTGTGTACTTGTGTGCGAGTTAATTCCATGTGCAGTAAGTTGGAAGGAATTTTCAAACATAATGGTCTCACGGCATGGACACATCCATGGAGTGCTATGGCATTTTAATTTCAAAAAATAAATAAAAAATGATCAGAAAACATGAAACCTTGCTTGATGTAATGGCATGCCAGCAAGATGATGTGGTAAAAAAATTGGCCTGTTTGACGAAAGTTTGGACACACACCCCTCACAAACCGGAGCAACTCACTAGAAGGCTCATGGTTCCGAGAGGGAACAATGCATGTTTGATGACGAATGGGAGATAGCTTCCTCTTATGGCCTTCAATTTTTTTCTATGTTTAACATGCACTAATACAACTGTCATGTCAAAATTTGGAAAATTTCAGGGGTAATTTGACCTTTTAAAGAGATTTAAGTGATTTTCTAGCCATTTAATGACCGTAATTAAAATTTGAACTACATCTACATGCAACAGCTAACCATAACGGTTTGAAAAATCAAATTTGTGTACTTGTGTGCGAGTTAATTCCATGTGCAATAAATTAGAAGGAATTTTCGAACTTATTGGTCTCATGGCATGGACACATGCATTGAGTGCCATGGCATTTTAATTCCAAAAAATTAAAAAATGATCAGAAAAACATGAAATCTTGCTTGATGTAATGTCATGCTACCAAGATGATGTGGTAAAAAAATTGGCCTGTTTGACGAAAGTTTGGAAACACACCCCTCACAAACTGGAGCAACTCACTAGAAGGCTCGTGGTTCCGAATGGGAACAATGCATGTTTGATGACGAACGGGATATAGCTTCCTCTTACGGCCTTTAATTTGTTTTACGTTTAACATGCACTAATACAACTGTCATATAAAAATTTGGAATATTTTAGGGGTCATTTGAACTTTTAAAGAGATTTAAGTTATTTTCTAACCATTTAATGACCGTAATTCAAATTTGAACTACATCTACATGCAACGGCTAACCATAATGGTTTGAAAAATCATATTTGTGTACTTTTGTGCGAGTTAATTCCATGTGCAGTAAATTAGAAGGAATTTTCAAACATATTGGTGTCACGGCATGGACACATGCATGGAGTGCCATGGCATTTTAATTCCAAAAAATTAAAAATGATCAGAAAAACATGAAACCTTGCTTGATGTAATGTCATGCCACCAAGATGATGTGGTAAAAAAATTGGCCTGTTTAACGAAAGTTTGGACACACACCCCTCACAAGCCGGAGCAACTCACCAGAAGACTCGTGATTCCGAGAGGGAACAATGTATGTTTGATGACGAACATGAGATAGCTTCCTCTTATGGCCTTCAATTTTTTTCTACATTTACTGTGTACTAATACAACTATCATGTAAAAATTTGGAAAATTCTAGGGGTCATTTGACCTTTTAAAGATATTTAAGTGATTTTCTAGCCATTTAATGACCGTAATTCAAATTTGAACTACATCTACATGCAACGGCTAACCATAACGGTTTGTACAATCATAGTTTTGTGTACTTGTGTGCGAGTTAAAAAATGATCACACGATGTAAATATATGGTGTTCAAAAAAGAAAATGTAAAGATCTGGCAAGACAACCGGCCCCCACATGATTGGCACTCTATTTCGCACCTCGAGGTTTGGAAGGTGAGTGGCGGGGGTTATTAATCAAACATGGTTCTGTATTGGAAACCGTCAGCTATTAAGTTCATAGACGGTTTTGCTGCGGGAATCGTGTGTAATTCAAACTATAGTACTCGTAAATTCTGGCGACCGGCGTGTGTACTGTTTTCGTCGATCTAAATTCCGGCCGCCAATAAATACTACCTTGCTCATGTCGTCCCGCCATCATTCTCATCTACATCCGCCCCTTGCTCTCTCTCTCTCTCTCGCAAATCTCTGCCATGGCGCCGCCGATTTGTCCACGCGCCAACGAGGAGTCGCCGCCCTCGAGGATGCTCAGTCGAAGAGCAGCAACGAGGAGGACCCCTACGTGCCGGACGAGGTTGCGCTAGACCCCCAACTTTGGATTGGTTTGGGGCCAGTACAATCTTTTTCTGTGGAAGTCGCTGCCACCAGCTGAGAAAGCCAGGCAAGTGGTGTTCAAGAAGGAGATGGCGGAGGAGGAAGCCAGGTACCAGGCGGCCTATGAAGCCTGTGATGCCGCCTGGAAAAAGGAGGCGGTGGAGCTTTGGGGGCGGGCGCATCATCGTGTGGAGGAGGTGTACGAAGACAGGTACTTCGCGAGGAAGGTCAAAGGTGCTAGGCGCCTCATCGCTGCGTGGAGGTGGGCTGATAAGCTCCAGTGTGCCACCGACGAGGAGCTCCGGTGGGCGCCCAATGAAATGGCAAGATTGTTCGCGCTCGTTCGCCAGTAAGAGGTAGATCGGCACATCAAGCGCTGCGAGGCGGAGGATGCGGAGTACTACCTCCGCGCTGGGAAGACGCCATGCACCAGGGATCTGCTGGCGAGGGGCAGCCGGAATACTGCCCCCAGGAGGGATTATTAGTTTTAGTACTGTTTGTTTTCAAATTTATGCATTGTACCTAGTAGTTAAGTATCATCACGTATATGTGATGATATTTTATATATATATATATATATATTCTGTGATGAACTAATGGACAATTAATAAATATATTATGAATTCCATTTTCTATCTGTTTTTGTATACTAAATTTGTATCTAGCTATTAGCATCCACATATACAGAATGGAAAGCGTATATACACACATTGAAACAGAACATATAAGAACGGAAAACATAGTACACACATTGAAACAGAGATATTATGATTGTTGTGAATACATAGCGATCCACGTCGAAATGGCTCAACAAAATAAAACGCGTCCATGAGACCATGACCAGCAGCCCTTGCCTACGGTAGCTCTTGGCTCTACCTGAACTCGTGCATGCGTTCATCCAAGCAGTCGACATGCTCCTGGTACATCTGGAGTGCAATCTCGAGCTTCAAGTTGGCTATTTCATCGGAGATCACCAGCTCGAGGATGCTACGGCCATGTTCCTCTACTGTGCTCAGGTGGACACTTGGGCTAAGGAGGCGGTCGAGCCTACCGACTAGTGGCATTGAGCGGGCCGCAGATAAGGCGAACGGCGCGACCCATGCGAACGGCGTGGCGGGCGTCCGGTGCAAGTACGGCGCGGGCGACGTCTAGTGCAAGTATGGCACAGAGGGCCTCTGCCCACTCCTGGCGAGGAATGGGGGTACTGACGGGACGTGTACCCAGCTGCAATGCCCTGTCGACAGCAGGCAAGCACCGATGGATCCGCTCTTGTTGTGCGGCACGACGCGCCTCTCGCTCTACGCTTCAACGGTCTCACCGTGCGGCGAGCCATAGCCTATCGGCGCGGGCATGCCTAGCTTGCTCTGCGGTGCGCCATCGATCATGTTGTGCGGCGAGTTGCAGCCTCTCGGCGCTGACATGCCTATCTTGATCCACGACGCTGAAGCGCCATGCGCCAAGGGTCTGCTCAACCCCGGCGATGATGTGCATCATGGTGTCGTCCATCTCGCTGCTGGGGAGCGCCTCGGCCTCGACGGGTCATGGCGCCTTCTCGTTTCCTCATCAACGAGGTTGATGGCAGAGACGGCGCTTTGGTGAGTTGGCATGCTTGGAAAAGGTGGATGTGCTATAGGCTGCGCTTGTTGCCTCTGTACGTCGCGTGCCACCTAGGTTTATGCGCAATATCGCTGGGTGGTGGGAAACAAGTGAGGAAATGGCGGGAAACAGTGGCGTGTTTATAAAACGCCATCAATTAATGGAAACTTAGCATAGAAGGAACATCGAGCTAGCACAAGAAGTAGATGATGATTAGATGATCGTTTATCCTAGTTAATTATGCATGTAATAGTTTACTTTGGTGTGTGGAAATGTCATGTGTGTACTAACCACCTATGTAATTGGATGTTTGTCGCGTATTACACACATCTTGTTTATGTGAAAGGTTTTTGTTCTCTTGGCTCAACACAAACAGTTTATCGCAATGAACTGTATACCGTATATTGCACACACCTTGATCTGGCCGACCGTTTCTTTTGTGTTGCCTAATCACAAACAGTTCATCTGAGTGAACTTTATGCCTTATATCACACACACCTTCATCTGGCTGCTGGTTTCTGATGTTCCGCCTCATCACAAATAGTTCATCCGAGTGAACTGTATGTCGTATTTATGGTATTTGTTATATAACGTAATTGGATGTTTAATTTGGTTTTGCAATCATGTCTTGATATAAATATATATGTGTGTTCTTCTGTACATAGAGCATAGATGTTGTGCAGACAGAGCATATCACATGACGAACCACACTAGGGAATCCGTCGGTGATGAATTCATCAATCGCAAACGGTTGTATATCAGCAAGCGTTTGCCCACAACACACATGGCTTATTCCATCACAAACAGCTCGGATGGATCAATTGTATGCCACGTATCGCACATTGTCAAAAAGTAATGCGGTAGACCTTCTTTAACATGTGTTAAAAAATAAAAAACAAGGACCTCGAGGTTAATTGAAATGATGGGATGGATCATAGAGGTCATTTAATTTGACCTCTATGACCCATTCCATCAGTTAATTTAACATCAAGACAACTTCCCATCCAGTCACCCATCTGATGGCTGCTCCAGTCTAAGCACAGTTAACTTGAGAGTTCTCTTAGATAAGCTATTGGTGGAACAGCTAGTCCTTGCTGATATAGGATGCCTCTTCGCATCCTTATGGCATACCCGGATGACCGCCTGTCGCCCAATGGCCAATAGATGTTGTGTAGACAGAGCATATCACATCGCACAACACATAAGTCTTATTAGCAGCAATCGTCTATGTTATTATCGGTCCTCGCGCACATTTCTGATTGCAACCCTATTTGTTGCATATCACACACATCTTGTTATATTGAACCGTTTCTGTTATCTTGGCTCAACGCAAATAGTTCATCCGAGTGAACTGTTTGCCCTCTATCGCACACACCATGGTCTGATTGACCGTTTCTTTTGTTCCGCCTAATCACAAATAGTTCATCTGAGTGAATATTATGTCATATATCGCACACACCTTCATCTAGCTGCCCGTTTTTGTTCTTCTGCCTCATCACAAACAGTTCATTGAACTGAACCGTATGCCCTGCATCACACATGCAACTAAAATTTGAACCATGTTTGATGCATCCTCATCGCAAACATTTTGCACCTTTTTGACGATTTTTTTACATCACCGTTTGCGATTATTGCATCGCACACAGTTTTGTCGAAGGGTCTCTGATTGTAGTGTTGCATTAGCAGCATCCTGTAGTAGTGGTTGGTCAATCGGCCGTCACCCGCTTAGGTATACAAGAGGTGGCTGGACCTCCCGTGCAAGGAAAAGGCTTGGATTCACGTCCAAAACCTAGCTTTAGTCCAATTCAGATGGTTTTAAAATCACGCAAAAGGCAATTTTAATCGTTTTGACAAGACAAACAACTTTTGTGTTGGATGTTTTTCGATCTGAGGCCATATTGAAGGTCGAATAGCTCGCGCAAAACAAGCAATTACTCATGCTACCCATCAAACGTAGTCATATGTGTGTCTGGTCCCGGGCGTCATATTTTACTGATGATAGGGGTGCGTTGCGCGTGCTCTAATTTTTGCATACGACCTCGGGTTAAGACGAATTTTATTTCAAAATTGACCATTTCGACGAGACAAAGAAAACCTGTGTACAATACTTTCTCATATTTTTTTAGATGAAGACCACACTACTAGAGAAAACCTTACTAGTTGCGCTGGTTTTTTACATACCAGTAGCATGGGCACACGCATTACTGCTAGGGCGCTACAACTAATTAACAGTAGCTTGCTTCTAAACCAGCGTTGCAGCTAAGATACTTAGTAGTAGCGTCTGTTTGTCTGCCAATGCTACTACTATCATCACGTAGTAGTAGCGCCCTATTTTCTCCCCACGCTACAACTAGGCAAATAGAAATAATAATAAAATGTCAGATGCAATATTCATGGAAATCAAGACAAGTCCAGTGCAAATAAACTAAGTTCATAGAACCATCTCACAAACATTAACGACTAAGTTCACAAAACCATCTCACAAACATTAACGACAATACCACATTTAATATAACCACACAATCTCACAAACCCATATATAGTAGTCAACAATGCATGGATAAATCATAGTTGATAAGTCTACTAGGCAGTCATACTAGCATATATATGGTTCAGCAGCCACACGCAAGCATATGTAGTTCTAGATGATATCGATGACGACCATCATCCTCAAGCCTTGGCGGTGGGTGTTCCTGATAGTAATTAGGATTGCCTGTCCAACATGAAGATTCTTGCCGACGAGGAAGCTCTTCCACCCAACCGAGTTGAAGTGTGTGCGACCGTCCGTGTCCATGCCGTAGGCACAAGTGGTGACGGAGCCCCTCGCGGTAAGGCGTATTCCAGCAGAGCCTTCTTCATCAGGCTTGATACCACAACTCTCAGATATGCTCTTTGGCAATCTCTGAATAAGAAAAACATATCCATTAATAAGTAGCCTCACACATTCTACACTATCAAAAGATAGTACTACATTTCTGCTAAGCATGAATTCTACTAATAAGTATATATGGATTCTACACTATTAACGGTTCTTTGGATTCTACACGAAGCATATATATCATTGGATTCACTAAGCATACAGATCATCGGATTCACTAAGCATATATATCATCGGACTCTACACTAAGTATAACAATAAAGCATATATATCACCGGATTCACTAAGCATATAACATTCACTAAGCATATATATCATCGGACTCTACACTAAGTATATTAAAGCATATCATCAAATTACTCTAAAAACAAAATATATCATCGGATTCACTAAGCATATAAGATTCACTAAGCATATATATCATCGGACTCTACACTAAGTATAACAATAAAGCATATCATCAAATTACTCTAAAAACAGAATATATCATCGGATTCACTAAGCATATATATCATCGAACTCTACACTAAGTATAACAATAAAGCATATCATCAAATTACTCTAAAAATTACAGTAAATGCAACATACCATGATATGCCAATCAACCATGGTACTTGTCGGGCGGGTCACGAATGGCACCCCGACAAAGTCAGCACGTGGCGGAATGATGTCCCATAGGTTGCACACCTCCTCCTCGCTCAACTTCATTCTTTGAGCTATGATGGCTTCACCAAGTGGGTCGTCATCATCCTCATCATCCTCATCATCCTCATAATCTTCTGCTTTGTTGACATAAATCACGACCAGCTTGGGTTTTTCTGCTCTGAAGGAGAAGCTGATCAACTCACCACCGGTGGTACGCATGTGGGCGATGAAATGGACCCATCCATCTCCTCCCACCTGCGTCATATTTCGTCCTTTCTCGACCTCCATAGTGTAGGGCCCCCAGGAGCCTCAAAGGTCACAGAGTCTTCGGTCAGCTTGTTGAATTCTGACCTCACATTGCATGGGACGATCTGTGTACAAAAGACAAAATGATATATGCATGATGCATTAATGCCAATAACACTAAAAACAAAATAGTAGTTACTAGTTTCATATAATTTATTACCACCACATGAAGAAAACTAGACTCGAAGTAGATGCCGAACAGCGTGCTAGTTGCAAGGCTGCTGGTGCACCTTGACTTGCACCGTCGACATTGTGGTGGTGGTGGTGGCGCCATTTCCCTAAAGCAATATGATTAAAGGATTAACAATCCAAAAAGTAAACATAAAGTTTTCAATACACATCAGGTTTTGAATAATATACACATCAGGTTCACATCATAGAGAATACACATGAGGTTCACATGGCAAGCAAAATAACAATAATTGAACCAGCTTAGAATCTTCCAAAACAGCACGGCACAAGATTGTTGGAAATATGCCCTAGAGGCAATAATAAAAGTATTATTATTATATTTCCTTGTTCATGATCATTGTCTTTTATTCATGCTATAACTGTATTATCCGGAAATCGTAATACACGTGTGAATACATAGACCACAATATGTCCCTAGTGAGCCTCTAGTTGACTAGCTCGTTGTGATCAACAGATAGTCATGGTTTCCTGGCTATGGACATTGGATGTCGTTGATAACGGGATCACATCATTAGGAGAATGATGTGATGGACAAGACCCAATCCTAAGCATAGCACAAAGATCGTGTAGTTCGTTTGCTAGAGCTTTGCCAATGTCAAGTATCTCTTCCTTTGACCATGAGATCGTGTAACTCCTGGATACCGTAGGAGTGCTTTGGGTGTATCAAACGTCACAACGTAACTGGGTGACTATAAAGGTGCACTACAGGTATCTCCGAAAGTATCTATTGTTTTATGCGGATCGAGACTGGGATTTGTCACTCCGTGTAAACGGAGAGGTATCTCTGGGCCCACTCGGTAGGACATCATCATATGCGCAATGTGACCAAGGAGTTGATCACGGGATGATGTGTTACGGAACGAGTAAAGTGACTTGCCGGTAACGAGATTGAACAAGGTATTGGATACCGACGATCGAATCTCGGGCAAGTAACATACCGATAGACAAAGGGAATTGAATACGGGATTGATTAAGTCCTTGACATCATGGTTCATCCGATGAGATCATCGTGGAACATGTGGGAGCCAACATGGGTATCCAGATCCCGCTGTTGGTTATTGACCGGAGAACGTCTCGGTCATGTCTGCATGTCTCCCGAACCCGTAGGGTCTACACACTTAAGGTTCGATGCCGCTAGGGTTATAAAGGAAGCTTGTATGTGGTTACCGAATGTTGTTCGGAGTCCCGGATGAGATCCCGGACGTCACGAGGAGTTCCGGAATGGTCCGGAGGTAAAGATTTATATATAGGAAGTCCTGTTTCGGCCATCGGGACAAGTTTCGGGGTCATCGGTATTGTACCAGGACCACCGGAAGGGTCCCGGGGGCCCACCGGGTGGGGCCACCTGCCCAGGGGGGCCACATGGGCTGTAGGGGGTGTGCCTTGGCCTACATGGGCCAAGGGCACCAGCCCCAAGAGGCCCATGCGCCTAGGGAACCCTAGAGGGAAGAGTCCTCAAAGGGGAAGGCACCTCCGAGGTGCCTTGGGGAGGATGGACTCCTCCCCCCCCTCTTGGCCGCCGCACCAGATGCCATCTGGAGGCTGGCCGCCGCCCCTTGGGGTGGGAAAACCCTAAAGGGGGCGCAGCCCCCTTCCCCCCTATATATATTGAGGCATGGGGCTGCCCATAACACGCGATTTGATCTCTCGTTGGTGCAGCCCTGCCCCTCTCCCTCCTCCTCTTCTCCCATGGTGCTTGGCGAAGCCCTGCGGGATTGCCACGCTCCTCCACCACCACCACGCCGTTGTGCTGCTGCTGGATGGAGTCTTCCTCAACCTCTCCCTCTCTCCTTGCTGGATCAAGGCGTGGGAGACGTCACCGGGCTGTACGTGTGTTGAACGCGGAGGTGCCGTCCGTTCGGCACTAGGATCATCGGTGATCTGAATCACGACGAGTACGACTCCATCAACCCCGTTCACTTGAACGCTTCCGCTTAGCGATCTACAAGGGTATGTAGATGCACTCTCTTTCTACTCGTTGCTGGTCTCTCCATAGATAGATCTTGGTGACGCGTAGGAAAATTTTGAATTTCTGCTACGTTCCCCAACAAAGATTCACAAAACACAATAAGTAAACATCCATTCCACCTTTGGCATCAGATGCACAATGATTAAAACTATAAAAGGCAACCCCCCCCCCCTTTCGATCAGATACAACTCTCTATCTATCTATGTTTTTTTTTCTGAAATTTACCAAAAATGGACTCACTAACAGCATTAGATGGATAGCGATTTGGGTCCATAGGGGTTTTTGTCAATTTACACCCTGCTCCTTTGCTAAAGAGGTATTGCAAAATTGACAAAGCCCCCTATGGAGAACAAGGAAGCAAAGTTTATGTACAAAGATTCAGTTGCAGAAATAGATTTCACAAGTGGCTGAAAATGCAGCCAACATTTTCTACTACAAAATATAAGCACCAGACTAAGAGGTAATACAAGGGAAGAACAATCGCACAGACAGACAAAATATAAGCATTTTTTCGAAACATGTGTTAGCATATATTTAAATGCGCACCATAACAACTTGGCAATTTGAGCATCACCACATACAGATACTCTCTTCAACCTGAAAGAGTATCGAATCAAGCATTGATTTTTTCATGAAACCACATAATAGTGAGGGCTTCTTGGTCATATCTTTATATGCATCAACAAAGAAGCTAGTGGATCAAATTCACACATAGGGTAGCTCACGAGGATGCAGACATTTAGACCTTTAGGAAGAACTGGCACAATCAACATCATTCAGATGAAAGGAGGAGCATTCACGACATAACCCTAGTGTCAGGAAAGAACCCCTCTCTAAACCCTAGAACACTAGACACCGCCGCCGCCACCACTGCTCCAGGGGCAGCAGCCAAGAATTGAAACCCAAGTTTCAATTATATGTGCTAAAAGCCTCTACTTCTCTAGCTACTTCTCTCTACTCTCTCCTAAGTTTCGGTGAGCAACAAAAAGCCTCGACTTCTCTCACCTAACCCCTCTCTCTACTCTCTCCCCAATCACGCGAGGAAACAAGCCTGGAACACGTTGCATCGAAGTGCGGAGCCACCATGCAATCCCTAAATCCCAAAACATGGCGAGCTGCCGCGGCAGATCGATTGGAGCCTAGCTAGTGTGGCGCACGCAGGGAGGAGGAGATCGAGGGGGACTTACCGGGCTGGAGCGTCGGAGGAGGCGAGAGGCGACCGCGCGTGGTGGCGGCGCACGGCACCATCGACGGGGGTGAGGCAGCCGGGGACGAACCCTAACCGCGGCGGCATCATCGGGCAGAGGGGATCGACTGTGAGAGTGAGGGGGTGTGGGGGCGCTTGGGCCGGTTTTCTTTTCCTCTAGTAGTAGCGCTGGTTAGAGGCCGGCGCTACTGCTAAGCCCACCAGCTGTAGCACCCGTTCAAAACAAACGCTATAGGTAAGTGGGCTACTGTTTTTGCCCTGTGGCCCATCTAACAGTAGCGCGACCCAAGCTAACAAACGCTGCTGTTATTTATTAGTAGTAGCGTGTTTTCTGCCAAGCGCTACTCATAAATACTAGTAGCGTGGGGTCATAAACAGGCGCTACTGGTACACTTCTATCTATAAGCATTTTCCTAGTAGTGCCACTTTTTCATATGAGGCCGTCTTGAAGGCGTAATTGGCCAAACAATACTCTGAATACAAAATCTTAGTAGTTCGAGCATAGTTTTGGCTCTGTAGTGGATGGTGATGACCCAAAGATCAAAGTTTCTCATTTTGACAATACAAAACTTTCTCATGTTGAGAACTTTTCCATTTGAGGCCTCTTAATTAAGTTTTTGTCCATGCGAGAATCTGATGTCAACACAATTCTTAAACCAGTATGATTCACGAGAATCCATGGAGGTTGTTTTCGGAGCAGCGGCCCATTAACGGATGAGCTAGCCTGAATGTCCTTCTTGGTACGGTAAAAGGGCCACATCAAAGCTTAGTGGGATGACCAGACGATCTGAGATGTCCAACCACATGACCAGATGGCTGAGAATGTTAAATCCCATCAAAGGTCATAGGTGGATGAGTTCTACTGATTTTTAATTTCTCAAAGGACAATAGTCATTTTGCATAGAAGAAAGTATATTTTTTATGGCTGAACTATCGCCCGAGTACAAGTTTAGTCTCTCAACCTTAGCAGATGCTTTTTTGAGAGAAACTTTTGGTCTATTCATAATCAATCATGATAGTACATAGAACACCAGAGGTAAGAAAATTTACAACTAGATCAATGAACCATCAAGCAACAACTACGAGCACCGAAGAGAGCCGAAGGCACGCCGATGTGATAGCCCCTCCCTCATGGGAGTCAGACAAACCTTGTTGTAGTAGACAATTATGAAGTCATCGCGCTAAAGCCCCACATGACCAGCGCACTAGAGCAGCAACCATCACCGATGAAGAGTCGCAGGTTAGAAGGATCACACGTGTAAACTTCCAAACAAAGACAAACGAGGACTAGATTCAAACAAATCCAAAGACCAACACCAATTGAATCCCGTGATATTTGATATTTGATGGAGACATACCTCTACACGTCCTATGGAAACACTAGACACACCATCAGGAAGGTGATCGGACGTGGGAGACATTATTGCCACCGTCGGTGGGGGAAGGGGGTGTGAGGTCCTCCGCGCCTCCACGGGGCAAAGGTCATCGAAGACGGGGTGAAACAACGACGACGTTGATGGGAGGATGAGAAGCCTAATCTCTTGGGGTCTTTTATTGGGGAGAAAGAAAGAGTAACTTGTGCGAAAAAGAAATGGGAAATGGTGATAGTTTGATTAACGTGGCAAATGTACCTGGTCCCTCAACTATTGAACTAGACATATTTGATACCTATCCATTATCCATTTTTTTGTTTTGAAAGGGGCCAAATGCCATACATTGAGTAGCACGGGGATGTAGATCATCCCATAGACATCATCATGTCAAAGTGACCCATCACCAAGAGACACGTGAATCTTCCATTTCATACATATAAAGGTGAATCCTCTCCTTTAGATGTGCCTACTTGGCTCTCTCAAGGATGATATACTACTTGGCACTCTTATCTTGTGCACCTTTAGGTTTGATCCAAACGTCACACATGGCATGGAGAAGGTCAAGCACAAGAGAACGACTATGACGCCCAAGTGGGATGCATAGAAGGAACCATGAAGGCGAATGCGAGGTTCCAGAAGCACCAATGGGTGTTTGGGCCAAGGCTGTCTCCAAGAATTTGAGGACCCAGTGCGAAATGAAAATGGTACCCAATCCGAGAAATTCTTGTGAAGAAAAAAATAATATATCCAAACATACTCTCGTTTAAGTTATATTAACTTTATGTATGTGGTATATCATACAATATTAAGAAATATAAACAATACGCTCACTATCTTCTCTAAAGAATTCATCCATGGAGCAATAAACATATAGAAATTTATTAATTAACTTAAGAAATGATGCACATGTATAATATCATCCCTTAGCCATTGAATTATGAAATAGAAAATTTGCCTAAATTAAATCCGATATGGCTTGGGCGCACCTGAATGCCTGATGGACATGGACTGGTCGGCGTTGCATAACTAAATCTCCAAATCGGTATGGCCTAACCCCGAGTGCTCAACTACCAACCACCTTCTGATTTTCTTGCCGGTGCTAGCCCTTGCTAATGCAGGTTTCTGCTCGAATACGTGCATCGGATTTTGCCGCCTGATCCTGCCCTCCTGCTCCTTACGACCGTGTCGACACCAAGCAGATTTGTTCGAGTCATGGGACTCATGAAGATTGGAAACAAAGTGATAACATAATTGATCATGATAAAGGGTCGATCGTGAGTTTGGGAGAGGCTCGGGGCCCAAAACTATGCAAGCAAAGGAAATAGCCTAATAAGAAATATAACGTTGGCCCCAAATTGGGGGCCTTGTATAGTTGCTCCACTTGCATAGGCCCATGGATGGCCCTGGTCAGAGTGAATACCACATTGATAGAATCTCTCCGGACACCCCAGGCCCCAGGGCCCCAGTGTTTACTATTTGGATACCCCAGGCCCCTTTTGTGTGTGTGATGCCCCATGACCCCCCGGCATTGCATGCTGGCAAGTGGTTGGACATTTCCCATGCACCTTTACTTTTTTGCTCCTCACTTACCATTTCATTCCTATGGCTATATATATCCACCCCGCCTCAGATCTAGGGTAAGAAAAGTAGAATCTAAATCTTGAGAGGTGGGATCAAGCCCTCCAACTTGGAGAAGAACCTTTCATGGTCACACCTCCAACTTGGAGAAGATTCCTCAAGGAATACAAGACCCACATCTCTTTAAGAGATCTGGGGAAGACTATCTCTCAAGACCCCTACTTGTTGGATTTGGGGACTAACTATCACTTTGTTGCTTTATTTTCCTTGTTCATTGTTGGATCTAAGTGATCGTCTTCTCTTTATTTTGCGTTATGAGGGATTTGATAGTGGATCTTGTCTTTGATTGCTTCTCTCTTGTGTCCCCCTTGTGATTTTACCGTGTTCTTTGTGTTTATCCTTGAATCCACCTTCAATTCGTAAAGATTAGGCCACCCGTGCAACTTGCCTCATATCAATG